>NC_057804.1:268769831-268903734 GCF_018294505.1 Triticum aestivum | reverse complement strand
CGAACGCCGCCACGGCCACTACGCCCGCTCGCGGAGCGCTCCCGCGCCCCTGCCTTCATCGTTCCTCTCGTGCGCCCCGTATTTTCCTTAGCGCCCTCCCCGTGTGCCCGCGTGCCCCGCTGCGGCCTCGTCCCCTTGCTGCCCGCGCCCCCTTCTGGTTCCTGCGGCAGGCACTTGTGCTGCCATGCCGCCCCCTCTGCTCGTCGCTGCTGGGGCAGCTTCTGCCGGCCCGCGCCGCCGGTGGCGCTCTGCTGCTCCCCCGTCGGCGTCCCCCTCCGGTGGCCGCCCGACCTCGCTGGCCTCGTCCGCCACGGCGCCCCTGGGCGTGCGCCCGATTGGGTCATGCCCGAAACCACGCCCGAACCCGATAGGCCCCTACGGGCCTATGACAAATGGGGCCCACGCCCAGAACATATTTTAAAAAAATAATAATAAAATAATAAAATAAAAATAGTTAATTTAAGAAATAATTAACTTACTTAATTGTGATTAATTAAATTAACCAACTAATTAAACTAATTACACATTAGTTACCTAATTAACCTGATTTGTTAATAAGTTAATTTAGTAGTCAATGGTAGTGGGGCCCACCCCTAATTAATACTAATTAGGATAACTAAATTGTTTAATTAAAATGTGTCACTGACCAGTGGGACCCACTGGTCAGGTTGACCAGTCAACTCTGTTGACTGCTGACATCAGCACGACATCATGTTGATGTCATAAATCCATTTTCGAATTAAATTAAATAATGAATTAAATTCCTGAAATTAATAAAATCTTTAGAAAATCATATCTTTTAATCCATAACTCGGATTAAATTATTTTCAACATGAAAGTTGCTCAGAACAATGAGACGATTCTGGATATGCAACCCGTTCGTCCGCCACACACCCCTGGCATATCAAACACGCAACTTTCCCCCTCCGGTTCATCTGTCCGAAAACACGGAACACCGGGGATACTTTCCCGGATGTTTTCCCCCCTCACCGGTATCACCTCATACCGCGTTAGAACACGTCTAGCTCTGCTTGTTGTCCTGTTATGCACTTGCTTGCTATGTATTTACTGTTTCTTCCCCCTCTTCTCTCCGGTAGACCCTGTGACGATGTTGATGCCCCTGTGGTCGACTACGTCACCGACGACCCCTCCTTGTCTGAGCAACCAGGCAAGCCCCCCCTTGATCACCAGATATCTCCTATTCTCCTCTATACTGCTTGCATTAGAGTAGTGTAGCATGTTACTGCTTTCCGTTAATCCTATTCTGATGCATAGCCTGACATTGTTGCTACATCTGTTGATACCTTACCTGCAATCCTAAATACTTAGTATAGGATGCTAGTTTATCATCATTGGCCCTACATTCTTGTCAGTCTGCCTTGCTATACTATTGGGCCGTGATCACTCGGGAGGTGATCACGGGTAAATACTATACATACATACATACTATACAGATGGTGACTAAAGTCGGGTTAGCTCGATGAGTACCCGCAAGTGATTCTAATGAGGGGGCTGAAAGGACAGGTGGCTCCATCCCGGTAGAGGTGGGCCTGGGTTCCCGACGGCCCCCGACTGTTACTTTGTGGCGGAGCGACAGGGCAGATTGAGACCACCTAGGAGACAGGTGGGCCTAGCCCTATTCGGCGTTCGCGGATACTTATAACGCTTAACGAGACCTTGGTATTTGATCTGAGTCTGGCTACTGGCCTATACGCACTAACCAACTACGCGGGAACAGTTATGGGCACTCGGCGTCATGGTATCAGCCGAAGCCTTCGTGACGTCAGCGACTAAGCGGCGCGCGCCGGGTTGGACTGCCTTAACGCAACTTCCTTTCTAATGGAGGTTGCTAGGTCTGCTCACCGGCCGCGTACGCAAGTGCAGGTGTGCTAAGGGCGATGGGCCCAGACCCCTGTGCGCTTAGGTTTAGACCGGCGTGCTAACCTCTCTGTTGTGCCTAGGTGGGGCTGCGACGTGTTGATCTTCCGACGCCGGGCATGACCCAGGAAAGTGTGTCTGGCCAAATGGGATCGAGCGTGTTGGGTTATGTGGTGCACCCCTGCAGGGAAGTTAATCTATTCGAATAGCCGTGATCTTCGGTAACAGGACGACTTGGAGTTGTACCTTGACCTTATGACAACTAGAACCGGATACTAAATAAAACACACCCTTCCAAGTGTCAGATACAACCCGGTGATCGCTCTCTAATAGGGCAACGAGGAGAGGATCGCCGGGTAGGATTATGCTATGTGATGCTACTTGGAGGACTTCAGTCTACTCTCTTCTACATGCCGCAAGACGGAGGCTGCCAGAAGCGTAGTCTTCGATAGGACTAGCTATCCCCCTCTTATTCTGGCATTCTGCAGTTCAGTCCACTGATATGGCCTCCTTACACATATACCCATGCATATGTAGTGTAGTTCCTTGCTTGCGAGTACTTTGGATGAGTACTCACGGTTGCTTTCTCCCCCCTTTTCCCCCTTTCCTTTCTTTCTGGTTGTCGCAACCAGATGCTGGAGTCCAGGAGCCAGACGCCACCGTCGACGACGACCCCTACTACACCGGAGGTGCCTACTACTACGTGCAGCCCGCTGACAACGACCAGGAGTAGTTAGGAGGATCCCAGGAAGGAGGCATGTGCCTCTTTCGATCTGTATCCCAGTTTGTGCTAGCCTTCTTAAGGCAAACTTGTTTAACTTATGTCTGTACTCAGATATTGTTGCTTCCGCTGACTCGTCTATGATCGAGCACTTGTATTCGAGCCCTCGAGGCCCCTGGCTTGTATTATGATGCTTGTATGACTTATTTATGTTTTAGAGTTGTGTTGTGATATCTTCCCGTGAGTCCCTGATCTTGATCGTACACATTTGCGTGCATGATTAGTGTACGATTGAATCGGGGGCATCACACATTAACCCTTCAAGCATCAAGCCCACCAAAACCACCTTTAAAGTTGTAATTCCTGGGGTAGAAGCCCATTGTACGGGCTCTATAACATTGGAAGTGGTCTTCGGATCTCCGGATAACTTCCGAAGCGAAGAGTTAATCTTCGATATCGTCCCCTTCCGCAGTGGTTATCACGCACTGCTGGGACGAACCGCATTCGCTAGATTCAATGCGGTACCACATTACGCATACCTCAAGCTCAAGATGCCAGGACCGCGCGGGGTCATCACTGTCAAAGGAAATATGGACCGCTCTCTCCGAACAGAAGAGCATACTGCAGCCCTCGCGGCAGAAGTACAATGCGGCCTCCTCCGAAAAAACAACCCGGCGACAACAACTTCGAGCACCGTTAAGCGAGTCCGGAGCACCCCGCAGCAGGATCATCAGGCACGCCAAGAGCGTGACTAGCAGTTCGGCCTCTGCTCAAGCCCCATCAAATCAGCATTCGTGCCACGTGCACACAATTACGCACTCAAAATACCATGGGCACAGGCGGAGGCACAGCAAGGACTCAGTCAACAGTGCGGTATCACCACAACACACCTTCATAAATCTCCCTTTTTATTTTTCAGGACATTGCTTTAGGGCAACCTCTTTAGAAGAGCCGGATTGTCAGACTTGTACAGGGGGAAAACCAAGGAGGCAACAGGCCTTGTGCATAGAAGGAAATACCCAGGTGGAATCTATTTACGATAGTTATACATGTTTTACATACATGTACGCAGCCTGCCCCTGGATACGACATGTCAAATTGTCCTCTTTATCTCCGCTTAATGATGTAAACATACGCTTAAACGTATTACTCATCAATGGGAGATCATATATAGCGTCAGCTTATTATTCTTACTTGAGCATTTTTTCTTACAAATGTTTTTTTGATATTGCATCCGTACACCTTGGTATGGTCCGTTTGCCAGGGGCTTCTCATGGCGCCCCGTAATATGGCAAGTAAAGTCCGAACACTTTCAATAGTGCGGCACCCCGAACTTATAGCACTATATGCATCAGCTCTGAATCATGTCTTGGGTCTACAGTTGGGTTAGCCCGGCTCCCTTGTTTTGGTACCTTACGTTCCGTTATATCGGCTAAGGTAGCACAGGGAGAACTACTGCGATTGTGTCCTGGTTCTTCCGGACGAGCACCTCAGTAGAGAAAGCCGAAAACTGGCCGGCATGATATGGCGAGAGCTGGTCGCTGTTCGAGAGGTCTTAAAATCCTGAAAGATTTTTCCGCTTTAGGCGATAAATCGGCTTCGTCTGATCTAGGCGTATATAGCGCCCCAATTCGGCCTTCCAGATTCTAGGGGCTTCGCCAAAATTTAAAATTGTAGACTTCTATGGCTAAGTGAAAGTTATAAAGCCGCATAGTCCGATTGCCTTGTTCGCTGCGCTGGACACCTCCTTAAGGGACCAAACATTTGGATAAAGAGTGTCCGGGTTTTCCACGAACACTCCAGTACTAGTTACGTGGTGGCGGAAGCCGACGACTGGCCTACTTTTAGAATTTTATAAACAGCCGCACAGAAGGTAATATTTTAAATAACAAAAGCGCTACATAGCGCAAGTAACTTCGTCTTTAAATTACAAATATGAAAGAAGTGAATTCATTCTAAAATGGTGTCCTTGGTACATTCATCGGCCACGAGACGAGCGCCCTTCATCACGCCATCATAGTACATCTCAGGATGGCGATGCGCCTTTCCCTCCGGCGGCCCGTCCTTCACCAGCTTCTCCGCATCCAGCTTGCCCCAATGCACCTTCGTGCGGGCAAAGGCCCGGCGGGCACAATCAATGCAAACGGATTGCTTGATCACTTCAAGCCGCGGACAAGCATTCACCATCTGCTTGATCAGGCCGAAGTAGCTCATGGGCAGGAGCTCACCAGGCCACATCCGTACTATGAAATCTTTCATAGCCACTTCGGCCGCCCTGTGGAGTTCGACCAACTGCTTCAGTTGGTCACTCAGAGGCATTGGTTGTTCGGCCCCAGTATATTGGGAACAGAACAGCTTCTCCGTTGAGCTCCCCTCCTGGGCACGGTAGAACTCCGCGGCATCTGATACGCTTCGTGGCAGATCTGTGAATGCCCCTGGAGAGCTCCAAATTCGGGTAAGTAAAAGAAACGCCTCCTCCACATGTTTGCTTTCCATAAAGAATTTCTTACCCGCCACTATCTTTTTGGCCTCCTGGATTTCCTGTTGTGCCTTCTCGGCTTCGGCCTTAGCGTCTTTCACATTCACAAGGGCCTTCGCAAGCTCGGCCTCTTTCATCTTCAGATCATGCTCCACGGACTCGAACTTCTTGCCGAGGTCCCGGAGCTCTTGCTGTACCTCGCCCACTCTAGCACTTTGCTTTTCGCGCTCCTTGCATTCCAAGGCCGCCTTGTCTTCGGCCTCGGACAGCGTTTTCTTCAGGGACGCCACTTTGGTGGTGGCCCCTGTTACACAGTCACGACGCTTTGGCATTAGACTAACTAATTTTGTCTATCCTTAACTACATAAGAGCGGGGAATCACTTGCCCTTATTCTCTTCGAGCTGCCTCTTCATGAGGTCGAGCTCTCCCTGCGCCTGCTTATTCACATGAATATTTATTATTAGACTCCTATGGATTATAATTGACCCTCCGTTTGGTTTTTCTTTCCGAACACCAAACAGAGTATCAGGGGCTACTACCTATCGGGTGGTAATTTCACACATTTTTATTACTTACCTCAAAGCCTGTCAGGAGGCTGGTGCAAGCTTCGGTTAGTCCGCTCTTGGTGAATGAAACCTCCTGAATCACCGCACTCATAAGAATACGGTGCTTTTCATACATGGAAGCGCCTCAAAGCGCTTCCAGCAGACAATCCAGCTCCTCGGGCGCAACGGAAGTACTCGACGCGGACGGCTCGCCCTCCCTAACAAGGGGCTGCCCGCCTGAGTCCGGAACCATTGAAGGTACCGGAACAGAGTTCGGCTGAGAGCCCGGCCTACTGTGGCTCTCATCGACACAATCCGCAGGGATCTTGAACCCCGCATGTCCGACATCTGGAATCCCGCCTTGGGGCATCTCCAGAGTCACCTCCCCCCGCTCTAGGAGCCTTCGGGACAACACCTCGGTGTCGTCCGCAGGCTGAGGTGTAGTGGCCGCCGAAGCAAATTCATCTCCGAATCGCTCAGGGACCCGGAAGAAGATACCTCGGGGTGAGCCCTGGCCGGACTGCATATATGTTCGGCGTTATAAAAAAGCTATGGAGTGAAGTCATGATAGAGTGCGGACACTTACGATCACACTGGGGGCTTTCCCCTGGGCAGCCACCCCTCCTCGTTGAGAGCGGCCATGGCAGAGTAGTCTGGAAGGGACACCTTTCCTTTCTTGGATGCCCCAGCCTCCCCCTCCGGGGCGGCTTTCCTCTTTTTCTCCTCCCCGGTGCGGGGAGGTAGAGTTTCTTCTTGCTTCCTCCCGCCTCCGCGGGAGGAATCTGTCTCGTCGTCATCGATCGACGTGGCTATGACGGCCTTGCACCGAGGGCCTTTTTCGGCCCCTTGGTCCGCCTCCTCAGGCCCCTCATCCTTTCTGGATGGGGCGTTTTCGTCTTTTTCTTCCTCCCCTTCGTGGGAGGAATGTGCCTCGTCGTCTTCGGACGAGGCTTCCAGCACAACCTTACGCTGGAGACCCTTTCGGATCCTCGGGGCCTTCTTTTCGGCCTTATTCTCTGGCACCTTGTAGGGCGCCGGGACTAGCATCTCCGTCAGGAGAGCATCAGCACGGCCTTCTGGCAGCGGAGCCGGACAGTCAATCTGCTCCGCTATCTCCACATAATCCTGAGCAAATATGCACAGTTACTTAAGACTCCCCCATGAATATATTGAGAAGGACCGAATCCGGTGGTAGTCTGAGAACTCACCTGACTAGGAGGTCGCGCGGTGTGAAGCCCGCGGTCCCTCGGATGTGGGAGGAGGTACTTCGGAGGCCTTGAACAACACCTTCCATGCGCCTTTATGCGCCATGTCGTAGAGCCTCCGAAGCGTCTGGTGTTCGGCTGGGACGAACTCCCACAGGTTAAATGCCCGCCTTTGGCACGGGAGAATCCGGCAAACGAGCATGACCTGGATCACATTAACAAGCTTGATGTTTTTGTCCTTCATGCTCTTGATGCAGGTCTGGAGTCCGGTCCGCTCTGTAGATTCGCCCCAGGGCAGGCCCTTCCTTTCCTAGGAGGTGAGCCGCATGGGGGCTCCGGATCGGAACTCGAGGGCCACCGCCCAGTTGGCGTCGTGCGGCTCGGTGATGTAGAACCACCCCAACTGCCACCCTTTCACGGTTTCCGCAAAGGAGCCGTCAAGCCAGGTGACGTTAGGCATCTTGCCCATCATGGCTCCTCCGCACTCCGCTTGCTGGCCGCTCACAATCTTCAGCTTCACGCAGAAGGTTTGCAGCCACAAGCTGAAATGAGGCTTGATGCAGAGGAAGGCCTCACATACGACGATGAACGCCGAGATGCTGAGGACGAAATTCGGGGCTAGATCATGGAAATCTAGCCCATAGTAGAACATGAGCCCGCGGACGAAGGGATGAAGTGGGAATCCCAGTCCACGGACAAAGTGGGCGACAAACACGACCCTCTCATGGGGTCCTAGGGTCGGAATGACCTGCCCGACGTCCGGTAGCCAGTGCCCTATGTCTGCGGCCAAGTATCCGGCCGCCCGAAGATTTGCGATATGCTTCTCCTTGACAGTGGAAGCCACCCACTTTCCTCCTACTCCGGACATGTTTAGCTGTGCGGAGAAGACTTGGGCTTGGGCGCCGGAGCTCAAGGGGGCAAGAGTGGGGAAGGGAGAACGAAGGCGTGGGTAAAAATGTGGAAATCTTATCCCTTTATAGAGGCGACGAAAGCGGTGCGCCTCCCCACTTGCCCGTTGGGAATCGCTTGCTTCCCAAGCGCCACGATTGATGGCGTGGTGGGATAACCCATACCCGTATTAATGAGAATCCCGTGATAAGGGGACACGATCTCTGCTTTGACGAGAAGTGTCAAAGAAACCGCCTCGCAATATGCGCTGTGGCTGGTTGTGGGAAAACGGTTCGTATAATGATCTGACCGTAATGACATGTCCCATTGTCTAAAAGAGTTGTCAGCAGATTGCATTTGTGAAATATCATTCTCTCTACAGCGGTATGTGAAGATCATTGTGTGGATCCGAACACGATTCAAGTGTTCGATAATTACTTTAGAGTATTCGGAAAAGGAACCCGCCTTGCAATGCCGAAGACAAGACTGCACGCAGGACTCATCGTCATTGAAGCCTGGTTCAGGGGCTACTGAGGGAGTCCTGGATTAGGGGGTATCCGAACAGCCGGACTGTATACATCGTCCGGACTATTGAAGCGTGAAGATACAAGACTCAAGACTTCGGCCCGTGTCCGGATGGGACTCTCCTTTGCGTGGAAGACAAGCTTGGCGATCCGGATATTGAGTTTCCTTCCTTGTAATTGACTCCATGTAAACCCTAGCCCTCTCCGGTGTCTAAATAAACCGGAGAGGTTGGTCCTTAGAAGGCTGATCACAATTACAATCATACCATCATAGGCTAGCTCTTAGGGTTTAGCCTCTACGATCTCGTGGTAGATCTACTCTTGTACTACTCATGTCTTCAATATTAATCAAGCAGGAAGTAGGGTTTTACCTCCATCGAGAGGGCCCAAACCTGGGTAAACGTTGTGTCCCTTGCTTCCTGTTACCATTAGCCTAGACGCACAGATCGGGACCCCCTACCCGAGATCCGCCGGTTTTGACACCGACAAGGGCCTCCATGATGAGCGACAAGAAGAACCTATTTCTTTTAGCCACCAAAAGAGACATGAGAGAAGTGTGTGAGGACCCATCGAGTGTTATACACTATGTCCTAGTGTGCAAAGACGAAGCAGCAAGAACTAACACCTCTCACCATCTACCTCTAGTGTTGTCTAACCTCTTGCAGGAATTCACGGACGTTTTCCCCGATGAGCTACCTCCATGTCTACCTCCACCACGAGGCATCGAACACCACACCGATCTCATTCCCGATGCACCTTTATCGAACAAGGAACCATATTGCGTCAACCCCGAAGAAACCAAGGAAATATAAAGGCAAGTATAACACCTCATTGACAATGGGCATGTACGTGAAAGATTAAGTCCTTATGGCGTTTCGGTTATTCTTTTGCCTAAGAGAGATGGTAGTTTTACCATGTGTCAATTGCCGACCCATAAATCCTATCACCGTTCGCTATAGGCATCCCATTCCACACCTTGACGATATGATAGATGAGCTTAGCAGAGCCAGAAATTTCTAAAAAATTGATCTTAAAAGTGGTTATTAACAAATTCACATTCAAGAGGGTGATGAATGGAAAACCGCTTTCAAAACCAAGTTTGGCTTGTATGAGTGGTTGGTCATGCCAATGGGCTTATCCGAAGCACCTTGCAATTTCATGTATGTGATGCATTACGTTCTTTGTAAATACATTGGCAAGTTTGTTGTGCTCTACTTTGATGGTATACTTGTGTTTAGCGAATTTCTAGACGATCATGTCACCCATCTTAAAGCCGTTTTGCAAACTCTTAGAAACAAGCGACTTGATGCTAATATGAAGAAATGCACATTTGGTGTTGACAATCTTGTTTTCTTGGGTTTTGTTGTGTCTTCTAAGGGTGTTCATGTCGATGAAGCTAAAATTAATGTTATTAAAACTTGGCCACAACAAACCAACTTGTAACAAGTGCGTAGCTTCCTTGGCTTAGCCGGTTTCTCTCATAGATCCGTGAAGTACTTTAGCACTATTGCATCACCATTGCATGCATTGAGTAAAAAGAATGCATCATTCGTTTGCGGACCATCCCAAGATACAACATTTCATGAGCTTAAGAACTTGCTTACACATGCTTCATTGCTTGCATTGCCCAATTTTGATAAAACTTTCGAAGTGCATGCGATGCTAGTGCTAATGGCATAGGAGGTGTGTTGATGCAAGAGAAGCACCCAATCACATACTTTAGCGAGAAACTTTCCAGAGCACTACTTAGCTACCCCATTTGTGACAAAAATTATATGCTTTAGTGAGAGTCTTGCATGTGTGGGAGCATTATCTTTGTCCTCATGAATTTTTCATCCATACGGATCATGAGACGCTTAAATACCTTAAAGGTCAAACAAAATTGAATAAGCGACATGCCAAATGGAGTGAGTTCATTGAGTCATTTCCTTATGTGATAAAGTACATCAATGGTAAGGAAAATGCTTGTAAATCAACTTGAATTAAATTTCATAGGATTTAAGCACATCAAAGACTTGTATGCACATGATGTTTCATTTTCCATTCGTTATGAAAAATGTCTAAGGCATCACACTTGGGAGAGATTTTGTATTGATAATGATTATCTAATGATAGATAACAAGCTTTGTATCCCCGAGTCTTCTCTTCGTTTGTTGCTTTTGCAAGAGGCTCACAGTGGAGGACTAATGGTACATTCTGGACACGACAAGACATTCAGTATGCTCTCCAAGAACTACTTTTGGCCCAAGATGTTTCGTGACGTCTCACGCTACACCAACCATTTCTCTACATGTCACAAATGTAAGTCAAAATCTCTATACCATGGTCTCTATATTCCACTTCCTATTCCGTATGACCCATGGGAATATATTAGTATGGACTTTGTGCTTGGTTATCCTAGAACTCATAATGGAAAAGATTCGGTAGTTTTGTTGTGGACCGTTTCTCTAAGATGGCACACTTTATTCTATGCAATCAGATAGACGATGTTTCACATGTTGCAAATATCTTTTGTAGGGAAATTTTGCTTCTACATGGAGTGCCCAAGACTATAGTGTTGGACAACGACGTCAAGTTCCTTAGCTACTTTTGGAAGACCTTATGCACGAAGCTCGGAATCAAGCTACTCTTCTCTTCAGCATACCATCCACAAACCAATAGCTAAATGGAGGTCACCAACCAGACGCTATCTACACTTCTTCGAGTCTTGATCAAGAATAACATCAAGATGTGGGAGGAATGCTTGCCCATCACCGAGTACGCCTACAATGGAGCAAGACATTCGACTACCGGCAAGTCCCCCTTTGAAGTTGTCTATGGATTCAATCCATTGTCTCCATTGGACATTCTACTCCTACCTCTACAAGGGCACATCAACATGGATGCGAGCGCACGAGCGAGCTATCTCAAGAAGGTGCATGAAGATAGAAGACAAGCAATCGAGTGCCAAGTACAATGCCTCGTGACCAAACTCAACATCCACAAGCAACCCATGATATTGAACAATGGAGATCTTGTGTGGCTACACCTTTGCAAGGAACACTTCCCCAATGAACGCAGGTAAAAGCTACTACCGCAAGACGATGGACCCTTTGAGGTGATCTCACGCTACAACAACAATGCATACAAGGTCGACATACCTCGCGACAATTACAATGTGACAATATCTTCAACGTCAAGGGTCTCTCTCCCTACCATGGTGATGAGGTTTTCGATCCGAGGTAGGATCTTTCCCAAGGGGAAGATGATGCGGAGCATCGTTCGGTCATCTCGATGGACCAGCCTTCGCCAACTCAAGTGCCAAGGGGATCGATGACACGAGCACGTGAAAGAGCTCTTGAGACTGAGGTGACATATCTCCTTAGTGATATTCTGTATGACCCATGTGAGACATGGATACTACCTAAAGATGAAATGATATATGTGATTAGGTATGAAGAATACCACCTCAGAGATGCTCGGGGTGATGGATAAGCCCACAAGTACATGGACGAAGGAACACCATGAAAGAAACTGAAGAAGGCTCACAAGACCTGGACATCTGGCGCCTGGCCCGGACATCCGCCCCTGAAGACGGCTACAGCAGCCTAGCGGCATAGAAGCTACAAGGCACGGACATTCGTCCTGGCCCCGGACATCCGGCCCGACAGCCCCAGACATTCGGTGCAAACTGGGAAATCCGGCCCCCTCTGTCCAGAGAGCAGCCGAAGCCAGCTCGGACATCTGGCCTGACTTGAAAGCCCGGAACTCCGACCCGATGCCCAGACATCCCCCCTATTTCTGCACAGTAAACGGGCCACTGGCCCCTATATCCCCCCATTCGCCCCAACTACCACTTAGACTACAAATAGACCACTCCTCCTCTTGTTAGGGTTAGCAATGTGATAGCTCATTTGAGATAGAGCTTTGCTCATCCACTTATCCCCTACTGCTTTGGAGACCGAGGCCTACTCACGGAGAAGATCCCCCAAGTGGATTCAAGACCTCCTCATGGAAAATATCCCCCTAGTAGATTAAAGACCTCTTTCCTCATAGATTGGGGCGAACTAGCTATCGTGTATCCTCCCTTGTTGAACTTGGATCTTGTCTTTCCCCTTTGTGTATGTGGATTTAGCACATGTGTGATTCGATCTCCTTGATTTCAGTGTTTCTCCTCTCTTGTGTTCAACGTGTTTCTCGGGAATTCCCCTCCAAATCGTGAAAGATCGGCCATTAGGGTTCCATCCTACATCAGGTACCCAGCGTCGGACTTTGTCCCTCTGTTTGCCAAGTCCATGGCTATTTTCGGTAGTAGTTTTCTACTACAGAATAGCTATGTTCCATCTAGTGTTGTTTCTTCATAGTCTCTATGGTCAAACATCAGATTTGATCTTGCGTTCCTGGTGTATCTTTTCAAGATGTACACTTCAAGAATCTTATCTACCCTCAATTGATGCGGTAATACATATCATATGGGCGCAAAAGATCCCTGTAGACATCACATATTTCTTTGTTTGTAAGTGAGCCGCATGAAATTATTAGACCATACATCTTTGGTAAGTGTTCCTTTTAAGAAAGTGAGCTTCAGTTGGTTTGGGGGCTTTTTTGAAATGGGCTTCTTTAAATTTTAATAAGTGAGCTTCATGTAGAACTTGTTGAAATTAAGCTTTTTGTACAAGCGAACCGCACATGTGTGTGTCCAGAGTTTCCACTCGCATTTGTGGAAACCGTTCTTGACATCGGCTACCACTTGGCATGCATGCCTTGCCCAATCAAATGCATATGATCGGTTGTAGTGGTGTACCAGGTACTTTGTTGCGTTGTCAGGGCACTGCTCTGCTCTGAATGTTGTGTTGCAGTAATGTGTTTCTTTGAAATCTGCAAAAACTATCCTTGTGTATATTTTTGGCAGTTGGACTTCAAATCCAAATTTGGTGGTAGTCTCTACCTCTGACTATGTTATTAGAAAATTAGTGTTACACATCACAAAATTGGAAATATTGTATGTTTTTGTAGTTATTACTAGTTTGATGAACGTTTTATTACCTCATTCCTAATTCTCTCCGCATGCTCGACGACCTTCCTAGTCTGAATGCACTTGTCCACCTATTGAGCAAACACATGGAGATCATGCTTCACTTTGATGAAGGTTTTCTTTAATATATACCCTCGCTTCTCTACGTGGAAGTCATGCGCGCACCATAGCAAATTCATCACTTCGTTGTTTTGCAAGTTGTATTTCTACATGGGATCCTTCCATGCTCGTTCAAATTTTGATGGCATTAGTGGATGGTTTAGCACTGCAGTGTGGTTAGCCTTGAATGTGTCGTACACCTTATACATCTAGGCAAGGTGGTCTTTGTACATGATGTTCCAGCGACACAACTTATGCAATGTATCTGGGAGGCTTATTTTTAATGTTTCCTTCATCGAAGAACATTGGCCTGAGAGGCACAAGCAGTGTATTTTTATTAAGTTGGCTATGTGCAAGAAAGGCGGAAGAAATAGAAGTGAACTAAATAAATGTAAATACACAAGTGTTGTATTGTACCATTGAGCATGCAGATCGGCTGCTTGTTGTTCATGCACCTCAAGAATGTTTTGAAAACCTATTCAAATGATGGGATCGTTTCAACTCGCACAAGGGCGACAGGCAAAGATCGTTCCCTAGAGATGATGGTTCACTCCACAAATACTCCCAACGGCATGTGGAACTTGTTTGTTTTATATGTCGTGTCGAATGCGATGCACTCTCCAAAATCTTCAGAAGATCCCTCTGTAACTTGTGTTGGTCTAGAAGATGTTTCTTACACGTTTATCTGCATCGATGTCATAATCATAGAAGAACTCCGGGTTGATCTTCTTCATCTTCTCGAAGAAATCTAGAAGTTTCTTGATGTCATCTTAAGACTCTTTTCTTGCAAAATGTGGTTTCCTGCATTTCGAACACAATGCAAACTTATCTTATCAAAACAGGAAATAATTACCCAAAGAATGCTCAAGCGAGATGTTTTGGTGATGTGCTTACTTGTTAACCCAGTCACGGCTAGTATGTCCCATGAAGTACAAATCACCGGACATACGCGACAGTGTTGACATCATCTGTGCATGCGTGTGGTTGTCCAGCTGTCCTTCACCAACCGGTCAATCAAAGGATTGTCTCTTTTGTGTGAGCGCATGTGCAAAAGCATCTTGGGGCTTTCGATCATCTTGTGATTGTGCTTGAGCTCAACCTTCTCTATGGCAAAGGTCCCTTTCTTCCTCTCTTTCACTCTAATTGTTGCTCGGCAACTAGTCCTTTTTTATGTCTTCCCATGTTTCCGATCATAATCTACCACAGTCTCCTTGTGCTTCCCTTCTCTATAGCAGAATGTAGTTATTTGTCTTGTGGCACTACCATTTGCGTGTGCCAAACCCTGTATGTCTTGCATAAGTGTATTAAAACTCCATTATATTGTCGTATGAGCTGAACTTCGTTCTAGCGCCAAGTATGAGGTTTGGCTACATGGTTTTATTCTGCAAGAGAGCATTTGTGGTAAACCATATTAGGAAAAAATCCCATCATCATCTTTTGAGTTTTTTGTTAGAATTTTGTTTTGTCACATTGTTAGAGACTAAGTGCACTGCTCTATCAGACAAAGTGTATTGTTCTGTTGTAAATATGAGGACAACATATGAGGTAAGAAAGTACTTCATATTATTAAGTTTTCAAAGAGCTGACTACATTAGATATTAGACCAAACTTCACAAGGAATGTAAGTGCACTACTTTTCTCAATGGACTGGAATATTATAGTTTTTCAAGCAGAAAATTTACATGCATGTATTGTCTTTCATCCGATGACGTTTGCAGCTCGTCGGGTTGTATTGGGCATGGTGGGGTTATAACAGATCTGTGTAGTTGAGGATCTCGCGGTGGTAGCTGCGAGGAAGGCTTAGGCTTGTTCCTACCGTTGACTTCTGGCTGAGGCACCCTTGGTGGTCACTGCATTGAACTTGATGCTACAGGTGCATGCGGATCACTTTTTTGGGCTGCAAGTGCACGTGGATCTCTGTTTTCTCTGCAAGTACACGCAGAGCTCTATTTTGTGCAGCAAGTACACGTGGTGGTAATCCAGTGTTGTGGTGATGTCTCACTAGATTGGCTTGAAATTATCGGGGTGGCGGTACATCATCATCATCATCTTCATCATCATGGTCAACAACATCATCGTCGTCTGTTCAGACATGCTGTCCAAATGTAGTGAACTCGTGCTTGTACTCTGGCTTATGATACGCCTCCAACGTATCTATAATTTTTTATTGTTCCATGCTATTATATTACCCCTTTTGGATGTTTATGGGCTTTATTTTACACATTTATATCATTTTTGGGACTAACTTACTAACCAGAGGCCCAGCCCGTATTGTTGTTTTTTTGCCTATTTCAGTATTTCGAAGAAAAGGAATACCAAACGGAGTCCAAATGGAATGAAACCTTCGGGAGCGTGATTTTTGGAATGGACGTGATCCAGAAGACTTGGAGTGCAGGTCAAGAAGCTGACGAGGTGGCCACGAAAGGGTAGGGCGCCCCCCCCCCTATAGGGCACGCCCCCTATCTTGTGGGCCCCTCGGGCGGCCACCAACGTACTTCTTCCTCCTATATAAGCATACGTACCCCGAAAACATCCAAGGAGCCAACGAAACACAATTTCCACAGCCGTAACCTTCTGTATCCGTGAGATCCCATCTTGGAGCCTTCGTCGGCGCTCTGCCGGAGGGGGAATCGACCATGGAGGGCTTCTACATCAAGACCATAGCCCCTCCGATGAGTTGTGAGTAGTTTACCACAGACCTTCGGGTCCATAGTTATTAGCTAGATGGCTTCTTCTCTCTTTGTGGAGATCTATTTGATGTAAACTCTTTTTGCGGTGTGTTTGTTGAGATCCGATGAATTTTGGGTTTATGATCAAGTTTATCTATGAGAAATATTTGAATCTCCTCTGAATTTTTTTATGTATGATTGAGTTGTCTTTGCAAGTCTCTTCGAATTATCAGCTTGGTTTGGCCTACTAGATTTATCTTTCTTGCCATGGAAGAAGTGCTTAGCTTTGGGTTCAATCTTGCGGTGACCTTACCCAGTGACAGAAAGGGTTGCAAGGCACGTATTGTATTGTTGCCATCGAGGATAAAAAGATGGGGTTTATATCATATTGCATGAGTTTGTCCCTCTACATCATGTCATCTTGCTTAATGCGTTACTCTGTTCTTATGAACTTAATACTCTAGATGCAGGCAGGAGTCGGTTGATGTGTGGAGTAATAGTAGTAAATGCAGGCAGGAGTCGGACTACTTGTTGCGGACGTGATGCCTATATACATGATCATGCCTAGATAATCTCATAATTATCCGCTTTTCTATCAATTGCTCGACAGTAATTTGTTCACCCACCGTAATACTTATGCTATCTTTAGAGAAGCCTCTAGTGAAACCTATGGCCCCCGGGTCTATATCTTACCATATTTGCTTCCAATTTACTTTTATTTGCATCTTTACTTTTTGCATCTATATTATAAAATACCAAAAATATATTTATCTTATCATACTATCTCTATGAGATCTCAGTTTCGCAAGTGGCCGTGAAGGGATTGACAACCCCTTTATTGCGTTGGTTGCAAGTTCTTTGTTTGTTTGTGTAGGTGCGTGGGACTTTTGAGGAACCTCCTACTGGATTGATACCTTGGTTCTCAAAAACTGAGGGAAATACTTACGCTACTATTGCTGCATCACCCTTTCCTCTTCAAGGAAAACCAACGCAAGCTCAAGACGTAGCAGCTTACAACTGTTATTGACTCATCCTCATCATCAACATCATCCGGTTGGTAATTGCCCTCTCACATGAAGGTGACATCATCGCCATCTTCCACTACCTCTTCTTCCTCGGAAAAATCTTCTTCCAGAGAGTATTGCACCTTGTTTGTTGTAGTGTATAGAATCCTTGAGTTATCTCAGGAGTGTCCCATCCAATGTTTCCAAAAGCTTGACTCACCATGTAGTTCAGGGGCTCTGGGTTGGGATTATCCGCGACTAACGATATCAAAACCAGAAGAAAACTAATTATAGTAGCCGTCCCAACTAATTATAGTAAACATCAAAGAACTGGGTGGTAACTTTTTGAAGAAAATATGCCCTAGACGCAATAATAAAGTTATTATGTATTTCCTTATATCATGATAAATGTTTATTATTCATGCTAGAATTGTATTAACCGGAAACATAATACATGTGTGAATACATACACAAACATAATGTCACTAGTATGCCTCTACTTGACTAGCTAATTAATCAAGGATGGTTGTGTTTCCTAACCATAGACATGAGTTGTCATTTGATTAACGGGATCACATCATTAGGAGAATGATGTGATTGACTTGACCCATTCCGTTAGCTTAGCACTTGATCGTTTAGTATGTTGCTATTACTTTCTTCATGACTTATACATGTTCCTACAACTATGAGATTATGCAACTCCCGTTTACCGGAGGAACACTTTGTGTGCTACCAAACGTCACAACGTAACTGGGTGATTATAAAGAAGCTATACAGGTGTCTCCAAAGGTATATGTTGAGTTGGCGTATTTTGAGATTAGGTTTTCTCACTCCGATTGTCGGAGAGGTATCTCTGGGCCCTCTTGGTAATGCACATCACTATAAGCCTTGCAAGCAATGTAGCTAATGAGTTAGTTATGGAATGATGCATTACATAACGAGTAAAGAGACTTGCCGGTAACGAGATTGAACTATGTATTGAGATACCGACGATCGAATCTCGGGCAAGTAACATACCGATGACAAAGGGAATAACATATGTTGTTATGCGGTTTGACCTATAAAGATCTTCGTAGAATATGTAGGAGCCAATATGAACATCTAGGTTCCGCTATTGGTTATTGACCGGAGATGTGTCTCGGTCATGTCTACATAGTTCTCGAACCTGTAGGGTCCGCACGCTTAAAGTTAGATGACAGTTATATTATGAGTTCATGTGTTTTGATGTACCAAAAATAGTTCGGAGTCCCGGATGTGATCACGGACATGACGAGGAGTCTCGAAATGGTCGAGACATGAAGATTTTTATATTGGACGACTATATTCGGACACCGGAATGGTTCTGGGGGTTATCGGATATATACCGGAGTACCGGGGGGTTACCGGAACGCCCCGGGGGGTTAATGGGCCTCATGGGCCCAAAGTGGAGCAGAGGAGGGGCGGCCAGGGCAGGCCGCACGCCCCCTCCCCGTCTAGTCCGAATAGGACAAGGAGGGGGGGGGGGCGTCCCCCCTTTCTTTCCTCTCCTCTCTCCCCTTCCTTCCCCCTCTCCTACTTGGACAAGGAAAGGAGGGAGTCGTACTCCCGGTGGGAGTAGGACTCCTCCTGGCGCGTCCCCTCCTGGCTGGCCGCCCCCTCCCCCTTGCCCCTTTATATACGGGGGCAGGGGGGCACCTCTAGACACAACAATTGATCATTGATCTCTTAGCCGTGTGCGGTGCCCCCCTCCACCATAGTCTTCCTCGATAATATCGTAGCGGTGCTTAGGCGAAGCCCTGTGTCGGTAGAACATCATCATCGTCACCATGCTGTCATGCTGACGGGACTCTCCCTCGACACTCTGCTGGATCGGAGTTCGAGGAACGTCATCGAGCTGAACGTGTGCAAAAACTCGGAGGTGTCGTGCTTTTGGTGCTTGATCGGTCGGGCCGTGAAGACGTACGACTACATCAACCGCGTTGTGCTAACGCTTCCGCTTTCGGTCTACGAGGTTACGTGCACAACACTATCCCCTCTCGTTGCTATGCATCACCATGATCTTGCGTGTGCGTAGGATTTTTTTTGAAATTACTACGTTTCCCAACACTTTTTTGACATTGTAGCTGTCTTACGGCTTGGTCTGAGTGAACTGATATTAGCTGCTAGGTACTGGATAGCAATTGTGTTAGATAATAATTTATTTAATAAAAATCAAATGAGTGACATACATTCGGAATATCAGAATGCTTGAGAGTATTTCTCAATACTCATCCATATGGTAACATATAAATTGTACTAATCAATTATAGTAAAAACATGGAGAGTTTGCACAATGATGAAAAGAAAAGGACACCTTGAAACCAAATTATCTGTGTTGCCATATTATACAGTCGTTTAACTATGTGTAACTAGAAGCAAACATATAAGGAGAATGGTGGCAGGCGGTGAACCTTTGTGTGCACCCAGTAATCAGACTATTTAAGTTATCATGTTTTATAGGGTTGCTTACTATATGCCTTTGCTGCCACCAAATAATAAAATAAACTGTGGCCAGGCGATGAACCGTTGCATGCATACAGCAAGAAAAATAACTATTTTACTACTCCCTCCGTCTATGTGTGTAAGTCATCTTACAAAAACCAAATAATCTCAAAACACTTAGGCGCAATGCATTAACTTCTACCTCGTTTCTTGTTTCTTGACATATCAACCAATAAGAGATGAGGGGTGTGCATGCTTTTAATGACTTTAGACTACCAAACACGACATGCAATGGTTAGTTCATTGCATGCAATGCTATTAATTAGCAAATAAATATTAAGGTCTCTCGTTTTTCCCTCCTTAGTCACGGTGCACAACCTAAAATGACTTACTCACTTAGACGAAGGGAGTACATTTTCAATGATTGATTACCATGTTTAATTAGAAAGAAATATATAATAATAATAAAATGCTCGTGAAGCGGTGAGTCGCTGCTGCCAGTAAATGAATTAATTCGTTACTACATCTTTCACGGTTGATTATAGGTAGGGGGAAGAAAAGTTAGAGGCCAAGGCACTAGTCACGCGCATGTTGGCCCGTTGGTTGCGCGCTGCTTGGCCGGAGCATAGAATTAGCGCATTGCACTCTGGCGCACATTTTTAGAATGGATATACCCAAATAGCGAGACTCTTCTTCCGTACTCTTGGGAGTACATACTCCCACTTCTTAGGACATGTATAATGGTTGATAAAAAAGTTTTATCTTAAGTTTTGCATTTAATTTAGAGATGGTAAAAAACATGTCTACAATAGGGTATCTCTTAGCCTTATCTTCAATAACTAGTTATTCCTAAAAATATGGTGAAACATATTGTGCTAAGAGATCATCTCTTGTTTTCTCTTAAATAAGATAAGACAAACATTTTCTTATGATTTCTCTTTCCTCCACCTCATCGTTTATCCTATGTGGCATTGCTAAGATAGAACCATTATACATGCCCTTAACACGGGACGAGACTTGCTTGCTCCCTCCGCGTGCGCCCATCTGTGCTTCCGCATACGTGGCTTGATTTGATTGAAACAAAATAAGGCCCGACCCCACCCCCTTAAAATCAGGGGGAAGATGATTAGATTAAAAAGGAAAAAGAAAAAAAGACAGCCGTAGGATGAAGTGGAAGCACGGATGGGAGCAATGGATATACCTAAATAGCAAGCAAACCAACCAATAAAAAAATGGCCAATGCATGCTATAGCTTGCGTCTGCATGCATAACTTGATCCTATAATTAACGAACGACATTGTGGCGCTCCCGTCATTCGAAAAAAGATTTTTTTTTTGTTGAGGCTGTAAGCCACATACTCCACGTAGTAGTATATACCAGTATATATCCTCCTTCAAGGTAAGTACTGCCTTTACATGTGGTATATAGCCACCCGCAAAAAAAAAACATGTGGTATATAGCAATTTATTTGCTTGCATGTAATATTTTTAGGAAGTCATATAATGTTTTTATAACAGAGTATACCATTTTGATTTTGCGATGTAGTACATACACATATTTGGCATGAAGTATATACCATATATTTTTGACAGGGTATATACCACTTCTCATTTATGGAGTATACGTCACATATTTTGCACTGAATGCATATATTTTTTTTGTGATGTAGTATACCACATTTCTGCAACTGGTAACAGTAGTTGACACCAATTTTTTACTACTCTTCTTGGTAGTGTAATGCTACCATCGAAAGTACTAGTCCATAAGGTACTAATTTGAAGTAGATATGATTGCACTGAATCTTCTCTATATGAATTGACGACCAAGTAATATACACTGATTAGATCAGGAGTATATGTACTACATTAGAAATCAAAAGGATAGTTTATTAATGAGTGAGTACATACCAATTTTTATGATTCAGTATATACTAGTACATTTTCATTAGGTAATATACATTTTCGCAGGTCAGCTAATATTTATTCTGTTTGACAGTATATACTGCCTTTTTTAGTTAGTAGATACCACATTTCTCTAGTCTATGTATACTATATTTTTTTACATGGTGGAGTTTATACTTGTAGGTATATACTGCTGCTACATGGCTTTAGGCATTTTCCCAAAAGAAAGGTACATACTACTAATAAAGGAGTGTAATTTCTTAAGAAGATACATGAATTAAATGGAGTATAATCCACAAAAAAGAGTACTGTACAATTTAGTTCCAAGCGTCTAGATCTGGTATCATTGTATGTGGTGTCACGAACACAAATTAGAGGAACATTGTCGAATCAATGTGATTGTGGTCCTCGACGTCCGTCAGAGCATTGCAGTAATCCGTGTGACGGAAGGCGTCGTCGCCCGCGAGTGTGTCACGTCGACATTCAGCAGGCCGCGTGATGGTTGAATGATGACTGGCACGCGCCGCATCTATCAAAACCGGGTTGGATCGAATCAGTCACCTCATATGAAGTCGTGTATGATGAGATTATCATTCCAACTCAAGAATCCAACCTGTCAAGCTTAGAGGCAACCAAAAAAAGGAAAGTCAATAAAAAGAATGAAAAAAAAGAAAGTGCAGAAGATGCACGTACATGCATTAGATGTGCTACAATCGTTTGAAACCTTGGCAGTACTTAGCCATCACCATCGCAGATAGGCACCGGATGAGATGCCAAAGGAAATGACCAGCTCACTCCTGTAGGATGAAATCAACAAATCAAGTAATTAACGATCAGCTCACTTACCAATATGAAAACAAAATCCTTTGCGCGTTAATGGCCACGAGATGAGTTGCACGCTGCCCCATCTAGTGAATAAAATCCCCAGAAAATCAAGGGTGTGGTGTGCGTGAAGCCGCCGGCGCACGCGTGGGTGAGCTCCGACGTCGGGCGAGTCGGCCTACCTACAAAGTCACGTCCAGCCGGCCAGTACAAGCGCGGGGTACAGTCGCCGCCGCCGCCACTTCTGCATGTATTTGTTGTCACCGCCGCCGTGGAAGAGGAATATGCCACTCGTGGAAGATGGATAAGAGGATTAGACGGGAAGCTCCTACAAAATCGGCGTACAGGTATTTAGTTCGTTAAGCACGGACTTATTTAGTACTAACGGATCTGGAGGATGATACCGGCGTGGACCAACAATCAATCACATATGGCTATATATATATATATATATATATATATATATATATATATATATATATATATATATATATATGGAAAATCCATCCTACCACCCGGTGATAGTTACCCCACATGTCTCATATACTACCATGTGGTACTATATATACTATTTTATTATTTTAAATATGTTCATATACTATTAGAAATACTATTAAGTATCCAGAGTAAAGAATAAGTAATTCCTCACCTTGGTCGATCGACCGAGCGACAGACCGGTCCAACCCAATCCACCATCGCTATAAAATTATGTTTCATCGATGTAATTTTACGTCAATGAAAACAGTTAGGCGGTAGCTACACACTAGCACGCTAGCCCACTCCCCTCTGCCTTTTCCAATTAGGCAAGCACAGTTACAAAATAAAATTATGTGCGAGCAGTCTCACTCGACGGCGGCGTTCCTCTCTCTCTCCCCCCGGCCCCTCCTATCTCGCGATTGCGGAGGCGGCAGCAGCAACGACACCGGAGGAATGACCAGGAGGCGACGGCTACCTCTCTCGCTCATGGAGTGCTTCCCTTTCCTGCTCTAATGCGGCAGCGACCCGGAGGCGATGTGGTCGGTGCATCGATCTGAAGCGAGCTCGGCGATGAATACGGCCTTCTCCGGCGTCCTCTCCACCTTTGTCGGTATTCTCATCGGTATGACCTTCCTCCTCCTCTTCTTCCCCTCTCGTCCTCCATGAACTTCTGAATCTCTAGGGTTAGGGTTATTTGTTTTTGGGAGCGGCGCAGCCGTGCACGGGAGGAGGATGAAGATCAAGAAAGGAAAGGAAATAAAATCAGAAGCTTACCTGCTACCTACCAGGAAGTGGGTGATGAAGGTGATGGTGGAGACACGCTACCATCGATGGGTTAAATTCAAGGAGGAAGTGGAGATCATGGAGGATGAGAAGAAGTCTATGTGGACTCAGTCTTTGATTGAGCTGAGATTAATTTTTGTTTGTTGTAGGACATGCGAATCCTCTCTGTGATTTAGCTTTTGTGTAAAATTCACGAATTCGCATCCTTTTAGCTATAAATGTTGCTTCTAATTGAACTGAATGTTAGTAATAATGTACATAAAGAATTAGCCTGTATCTAGCTGACAATGACAATCGTCTGGAAATTCGTTAATCGATTTTTGCACAAACTTATGAGGTAATTTCTTGAATTAAAGATGGTTCACTTTACGAGGAATTTTGTTTTATAGTATTCTGGAGATAAATTTCGAAGTCATGATGCTAACTTTATGTTGAATATATTAGGTAAATGATGAATCGGAATTCTGCCACGAAATTTAGAAGTCCAACAAGATGTTTCCAAGGGACTTGGAGACGAGGGAATGATACAGACAAGAAAATGGCAATGTCTGTACCCACGGTAAGACACATAAGCATATATACTCACCATAAGCTGGATGAAAGAATACATTTTCTTAATTATTTTTGACAATTTAAACATGCCAGGCGTCCTCACCAATGGTGTTCCGTGACTCCGAGTTCGCCTTGATGTACTCAGGTACCTCTCAGCCCATGAAGAATCTACTTGTTGCTACTTGCTAATATGATTAAGGCTTGTGTGTTTTCCTGAATTTGTTCAGAGGGCAAATTATCGAAGTTGCTAGATGTCCGATTCGATCTGTTTTCATTGCGCATAAAAATTGTTTCTTCAATTAGCAAATATTTCAATTTTATGTCTCTGTTTTATTCTTGAATCTGCAAGGAACTCAAAGATAGTTGTACATTTACTAACATGCATTCTAGTCCATAAATTGTTTGGGCAATACACACAAAAAGATGTACA
Source organism: Triticum aestivum (assembly GCF_018294505.1). NCBI lineage: Eukaryota > Viridiplantae > Streptophyta > Magnoliopsida > Poales > Poaceae > Triticum > Triticum aestivum. Next base: position 268,879,282 of record NC_057804.1, on the reverse strand, counting down.
TGTTTGGGGTTCAAATTTTAGTTTCTTTTGAGGCTTATGAATTAATGCTGAATTTTGCAGTTAAGGAATAGCTTGCTCTCTCTACGCAAAAGAAAAGGAAGTTGCTAGCTGTACTATGAACATGTATTGAGATCTTCCGGCAATGCTAGGCTTTTGAGTTTTCCCGTTTAAATTTAGGGTGCAATTCTTGCTTCTGGTCATCATTAGAATTACTTAGTGTTAATTTCTTTTTGACCAACGAATCCCTATGGTAATTTTCTGTTAATCATAAACTAGATGGTACAAACAAACAAGGAGCAAAGACTCAATTAGGTTACACTAGGAGCCACGAAAACTTACCTAAAAACTACAGCACTAAAGCTGGTCCAGTGAGGAGCTCGGTGCCTATAGAAACCAAAAGAGAAGAGCAAGACAGAGACCAATTACTTAGTGTTAATAGTCTTATCTTGTATATACATCATGCTATTCTCTGTTCAGCTTACTGCATGGCCAATATAATTATTCAGTAGGCTATATGAGTAATTTAATTTTCTTGTTTTGTGCACTTTGGAGCAACTCGTGGTTACTAGCAGATTCGACTTAAGAATTATTTCAATTGCAATGAGGTACAGTGACCCTCTTTCTGGCTGTATATCTTCGCTGTTTCGGTTGAACTGGCATAAACCTAATTCGTAATGTTGATGTGTTTCCTTTCGCTTTTCCTTTTTCTAGGAAGCCATGACATTTACTTGGTGCCAGTCATTAGTTAATCAATCTCAATGTTCCCATAATAGAGGATTGGTATTGATTTGCATTGGCTTAACTATCGAGGACAAGTGTTTCACTTTCACCCTAAAACTGGTTGATTTGCTCCTTTCAAGGAGGCCTACATTATGCTAAATGTCTATATGAGATAGAGAAGTAGTCGCAATCAGTTAACATATTTATTCTTCAACCATATATTCAGAAATTCTTAACATGTAATACATCACATATTTATCTGTATGTAGCTGATGCTTCTTTGCTTAAATCTTATGTTTGTTAAATGTTGGCAGACAGAATCATTAGCTACATACAGATAAATGTACGATGTATTCCATGTTAGGATTTTCTGAAGCTCGATTGCCACTACTTCTCTAGCTCATATGTGATAATGTGATCATGCAATTGTCATGGGTTTAACTGAATCTTGTTATCAATTGTCATGTATGACAGTACGACACATTTGTCTTGTACAGGAGTGCAGTTCTGTATGTGATCAGATTTTCTTAGGCTGTATTGTTGACGGTCATGTCTGCTTGTTGTTGTCATGGCAAGAAATATTTTTAGAATATTCTGCATTGATGATTTTTATCATTAATCAAATGCTACATAAATTGTTTATTGTTCTCAGCAATACTGCCGCTGATTTCGGCGATCATCACTGTTGAGTCTCTGTTCGTGACACAGAGTCTATCACCAAAGCCCGGCGGCTCCAAAGCAGCACCGGAAGAGACCTTGCATAGTCAAAAAGACAAGCAGTGATCGACCAGACAGACTAGAGCTTGTACTTCATGGAGGTCATGGGCACACTGGCGGCTAGATACCTTAATTACCGTTGTATCAAGTAGCAGTTTGCGGCTATGGCCAGGGCCATCTTCTGTGCAAGCTATTTCAAGTACTTACTGTAGTTGAAATGACGATTATATGTGGTTTCATGGCTGCCAACTGTAAATGCATTGCCCACATGTACTCTGTGTTCTGAGTCCATGGCATTGAGTTCTTATGCCACTTAATTGTAACTCGCACATGGTTAGTCAGGGTATCTCAAATTATCAGCAGCCCATCTCGCTGTTCTCTTTTTTAATCTGAAAATTATTTCTTCCATTAAACTGAAGATGCAACAGAATGAGCAAACTTTTTCTAGAGCTCGTGCAGATAGAGGTAATGTATGCAGGGGATTAAATAGTACGTGTCCACAACTGCTGCATACTTGTCAGATAAAAAAAGGTGCACCCTGACGCATGGTTGTAGGCCACCCATCTTTAGATCAACCGAATTAAGCCACCAATAAACTAACCTCCACGATTGGCCTCCATGCTGTAAGATTACCTCACTTGGCTAAAATCCTTACGTTCGCAAGTGCATCATGGACTTCACGCCCGTAAATTTTCATCGTTCAGCTTACATCATTAGGTGTGTGCCGTAAGTTTACTACGTCTGATTCAGGCTGAGGCACATAGGGTGATGAAGGGGGTGGGGTGAGGAATAAGAATTCCTCACCCAGGATGACGAATAGCGCGACCCCATATACTATATCTAAGATATTTCAAAGCAAGTTACATGAAAAAATTGCATACGAGCCCATAATTTTTGTTATATTTATAAAATACGTATATATTTGTACGTAAGAATGAGCATACTCAAAAAATGATACATACTACCTAATAATTAATATATATACTACCTAATCATTGTTATATACTACATACTACACGTACATACTCTCGGTTCTGAGAGATACTACATACAATATACAAAACGCAAGTGGTGGTAACTACCACTGCTTGTAGGAAACATATGTCCTATAGGACAACACTATTCTAATCCCAGGATTAGAATAGTTATTTGGATCACGGCGCGCCTATATAGAGGCCGAGCGAATGTTCCCGAACCCATCTCGCTACCGTACCTTCTCGCGCCCCCACTCCCTCCTAGATCTAGCGAATCTTCCACGCCCCTCCCCCTCTCCGATCCAGCCACCCACCCCGTCGGCGCCAGCCAGCCCCCGCCCCGGGAACCAGCTGTCGTGCCTCTCCCGCCCCGGGAACTGGCCGCCGCGCCGTCCGCCGCCCTGATAATCGACCGCCGTGTCGCCCCTGCCTTGTATTGCGCCGCCGCCGCTGCCTTCGCCCTCCACGCATCACGCCACCGCCGCCGCCACTCTCCTCGGATCGCGCCACCACCGTCTGCCGCTAGCTACTACTGCCTCCGCAGTCCTCCGCTAGCTGCCGCTGCAGTCCACCGCTAGCTCAGGCGGGGGAGGCAGTACTTCTCCGGCTACCCTCACGTCACCTGTTGCCGCCCTGAACAACGTCCGGACACCACCACGGATTGCCCCTAGTGCTGCTCGAACTTCTCCACGCGGGTGACTGGTTGCTTGAACTTCCCATTGCCAGCCATGGTGTGCCTCTGTAAACTCTCATGGCGGCTCCTCCCCTGTAGTACAAGCGAGGTCAACTGCGGCTCGATGGAGACGCAAAAATTGTGGTATGCACTAACACAAATCCTCCAGGCTGCCTGTATCGTTAGCGGCAGAAGCTAGTTCAGTTACGAATTCTGACATATGCTAGAGGAATTTCCTTCAATCCAAACTGAGCAGAGCTTGTGGCATCTCTTTCTTATTTTTTCTGTGTGAAAAATTATGAGAAGGAAGGAATTGTCTCGCTAGATGAGCAGTTCCAGTTTAGTTCTTCCTACAGATTCTTCAATTTTTATTTCCCAAGTATTATGTTCTCTTAGATATTAGATTAGTACTCTGTCTTGCAAGCAAGGATGCTCTGAAAGATCAAAAACGTGATGCTTGATACACCATGGCTCAAGTTCTCTGCAAATTTTGTTGAAGGTCATCGGCCTATCCTATTGCGCGGACATGTTGTACGCCTTGTGTGACGCCCCCGATTCAATCGTGCACTAATCATGCACGCAAACGTGTACGATCAAGATCAGGGACTCACGGGAAGATATCACAACACAACTCTAAAAACATAAATAAGTCATACAAGCAACATATTACAAGCCATGGGCCTCGAGGGCTCGAATACAAGTGCTCGATCATAGACGAGTCAGCGGAAGCAACAATATCTGAGTATAGACATAAGTTAAAAAAGTTTGCCTTAAGAAGGCTAGCACAAACTGGGATACAGATCGAAAGAGGCGCAGGCCTCCTACCTGGGATCCTCCTAAACTACTCATGGTCGTCGTCAGCAGCCTGCATGTAGTAGTAGGCACCTCCAGTGTACTAGTCGTCGTCGACGGTAGTGTCTGGCTCCAGGGCTCCAACATCTGGTTGCGACAACCAGGTAGAAGGGAAAGGGGAAAAGAAGGAGAAAAGCAACCGTGAGTACTCATCCAAAGTACTCGCAAGCAAAGAGCTATACTACATATGAATGGTATATGTGTAAAGGGTCATATCGGTGGACTGAACTGCAGAATGCCAGAATAAGAGGGGGATAGCTAATCATGTCGAAGACTACACTTCTGGCAGCCTCCGTCTTGCAGCATGTAGAAGAGAGTAGACTGAAGTCCTCCAAGTAGCATCGCATAGCATAATCCTACCCGGCGATCCTCTCCTCATCGCCCTGTTAGAGAGCGATCACCGGGTTGTATCTGGCACTTGGAAGGGTGTGCTTTATTAAGTATCCGGTTCTAGTTGTCATAAGGTCAAGGTACAACTCCAAGTCGTCCTGTTATCGAAGATCACGGCTATTCGAATAGATTAACTTCCCTGTAGGGGTGCACCACATAACCCAACACGCTCGATCCCATTTGGTCGGACACACTTTACTGGGTCATGCCCGGCCTCGGAAGATCAACACGTCGCAGCCCCACCTAGGCACAACAAAGAGGTCAACACACCGGTCTAAATCCTACGCGCGCAGGGGTCTGGGCCCATCGCCCATTGCACACCTGCACGTTGCGAGGGCGGCCGGAAGCAGACCTAGCCTCCCTAATACAAGAGCAGGCGTTCTAGTCCAATCCGGCGCGCGCCGCTTCGTCGCTGACGTCAAGAAGGCTTTGGCTGATACCACGACGTCGAGTGCCCATAACTGTTCCCGCGTAGTTGGTTAGTGCGTATAGGCTAGTAGCCAGACTCAGTTCAAATACCAAGATCTCGTTAAGCGTGTTAAGTATCCACGAACGCCGACCAGGGCCAGGCCCACCTGTCTCCTAGGTGGTCTCAACCTGCCCTGTCGCTCCGCCACAAAGTAACAGTCGAGGGCCGTCGGGAACCCAGGCCCACCTCTACCGGGATGGAGCCACCTGTCCTTCTAGCCCCCACATCAGAACCACTTGCGGGTACTCAACGAGCTGACCCGACTTTAGTCACCATCTGTATAGGAAATGTATGTATAGTATATACCCGTGATCACCTCCTGAGTGATTACGGCCCGATAGTATAGCAAGGCAGACTGACAAGAATGTAGGGCCAATGATGATAAACTAGCATCCTATACTAGGCATTTAGGATTGCGGGTAAGGTATCAATGACTGTAGCAACAATGACAGGCTATGCAACAAAATAGGAGTAACCGAACAGTAACATGCTACACTACTCTAATGCAAGCAGTATAGAGAAGAATAGGCGATATCTGGTGATCAAAGGGGGGGCTTGCCTGGTTGCTCTAGCAAGAAGGAGGGGTCGTCAACTCCGTAGTCGAACTGGGCAGCAACAGCGTTGGTCTCGTAGTCTACCGGAGAGAAGAGGGGGAAGAAAAAATGAATACAATGCAAATAGATGCATATCAATGCATGACATGACAAGTAACGATGCTAGGTGTGCCCAATCGCGGTAGTAGGTGATACCGACGAAGGAGGAAAACATCCGGGAAAGTATCCCTGGTGTTTCACGTTTTCGGGCAGAGTTACCGGAGGGGGAAAGTTGCGAGTCCGATAGGTTAGGGATGTGTGTTAGACGAACGGGCTGTGTATCCGGATTCGTCTCGTCGTTCTGAGCAACTTTCATGTAGAAAGTATTTTCATCCGAGTTACGGATTAAAAGATATGATTTTCTAAAGATTTAAATCATTTTCCGATTTTAATTGCTTATTTAATTTGAACATTATCCAGAACAGTGCATGATGATGCAGGCATGACATCAGAGTGATGTCAGCAGGTCAACTGGTCGGTTGACCAGTCAAACCAGACAGGTGGGTCCAGCGGGACCCACATGTCATTGTCAGGGGCATTAACAGAGTTTTGAAACTAACTAAATGGGTTAATTAGCAGGTAGGGCCTAGTAATCAGGGAGAGATTAGGTTTTAATTAATTAATTTAATTAATTAGCAGTTTATCTATTTGTTTTATGGGATGGGGCCCGCATGTCAGTGGCAGTAGCTGCCACATCAGCGTAGTTGACCTTGGTCAACGTAGGTACCAGAGGAGATTGCTATGATCGTTACTATATCCGTATTGAAGAGATGCAGTGGTTTGAAGCAGCTCATGCTTCAGTCCAAGAGCTGGGGCCCTCAGGCCCACAGGCAGTGACCCAGGGGTGGACCCCCGGGGTGCCAGCTCAGCGGAGCCGCCGGAGTAGCTCCGGCGAGCTCGCACGCAGCGACCGAATGCCAGCGTGTGTCGGGATTCGCCTATGGGGCACCAAATCGAGCGCGGTCGGGCGCGTTAGAACGGCAAGACAACGACGTGTCGGTTGGTGGTGGTCTGGCGAGCTGCGGTGGCCGGAGAAGGGCGCATCGAGCTCATCGGCGACGAGGTCTTTCGGGCGAGCAACGACAACGGTGAGGCGGCGCGCTACGAGGCAAATAGAAGGGCGGGGCGAAGCCTTCGCGCGTGCGCCAGCACAACGGCATGAGCCCAGGACCAAAGGGTCACCGGACGGCTGCCGGCGACGAGCGTGGGCGGCGACGCGGTCGGGTCCCCGACGGGAAACACGCTAGGAGGCACGGGAGGGAGTGTGCGCGTGCGCGTTGGGCTCCTGTCAGCATCAGGAGCACGATGCCGTGCTCAGGCGAGCACGACGGAGAGCATGGCCATGGCGGCGAGGCGATCCGCGGCGACGGGCTCACGGCAACGGCACGAGGTAGCTACGGTGCGCAAGGGGCTTAACAAGGAGGAGTAGGAGGCGGAGGAGCTCACCGAGTGGCACGCACGGTGGCCTTTGGTGGCTTAGTAGCTGCAGAGGGCGTCGCCGGAGTTGGTGAAGAACGGCGACGACCAAAGATGAGGAAGAAGGGAACCGTTGCAGCAGTGCCTCCGAGCTCCAGCTGCGGCCACCGGTCGACGAGGAGGACGACGGCGGGGACGACGGACATGTTGGCGAGGTGAATTGGCAACGGCGGTCGCGTCTACGGCGAGCGGCGACGAGGAAGGCGCTCGGCCATGGCGGAGGGCGAGGAGCGGCGAGTGGATCTGAGGGGAGGGGGAGAGGCGTGGGGGCCGAGGGCGAGCGTGGGGGCGAGTGGGAGGCGGGATCGAGGAGGCGGGGGTGCTGGCGATCTTATCTCCTTGCGGTGCCGGCGAGGGGGTCCGGTGGCGACCGCGCCCTGTAGCGGCACGGAACTGAGGAACAGGGAGAGGGTGCGGTGCGGGGAGCTGGGCCGGTTGGGTGGCTGGCTGCTGGCTAGCTGGCCTTTCGTCCCAGGGGGGAAGGGGGGTTTCTTCTTTTTCCCTTTCTTTTCCTTTTCTTTTTATCTTTGTTTTCTGTTCTATTTAATTTGGGCATTTAAGTATTTTATAAATTTGTGTCATCTACACCATAATTGCCTATGCCATATTTGGCATTGTCCCAACATTTTTGTTTCAACTTTTGAAAACTTTATTTTTTGACATTAAGTTGAATTTGAATTTTGAAACGGTTTTGAATTATCTAGAGTTTATCAACAGGAACCGAGGTGACATGGCATCATTAGCGGGGGATCACTGTAGCTTAATTATCCGGGCGTCACAATTCTCCTCCACTACAAGAAATCTCGTCCCGAGATTTAAGAGGGGAGTAAGGGGGAAGAATAGGTTACGAAATTCTAACGATTCTTCTCGAAGAAGTTAATCCCTTTCGTTGATGTCTTCAATTCTTTATTCCAAAGCATCATGATGAAGTTGTCGTCCTTTCTTCGGGGAACTCCATCGTACTTACGAATAGGTAAGGGGAAGCTCTACAATGATAGGATGTTATACGGGAAATTCATCTGGGGGTATCCCAAGAATGAACATATGAGTATCTCTCGAGTTGAACAAATGACACACATCGAGAGCAAAGTAAGACGATGCAATAAGAAGTTTCAAGCGGATAGGCAATCGTTCATTGCCTGAAGCAGAGTGCGAAAGGGGTTCAGAGCAACGGGAATAAGTATTGTGTCCGATACCAGAATAGATCAACAGGCAAGTGGCCCGTGAATTACATACAAAGTCAAGCACAAGCAATAACTTTGACAACAGGTTGTACAGGAGAGTCAGGTTTTGATTCTGTGGAACTGTGGGTTATGGGCCCACCATGTGGGTTAAAAGTAGAAAGGGCGATGACGTCTTGCACGATCATGTAAGCAAGGCATGTCAGAGGATAGCCTATCAGTTATGTTGGCAACAATGCTGATACCAAGGGTGAGGGACAAAGAGAACCATCTTCCTGCTCATTGAATGAGGCGGACCAATAGGCAAAGTTCTCGTCCATCGGTGGTTACCGAAATGTCATTAACAATAGAAACAGGGTCTTAATGACAAAATGACACAACACGGTGTTTACATAAGAAGTGAATTATTACTGCTTAGATCATATAGATCACAAGAAAGATTAAACAAAACAATGGATAGGAAAATGTGTTTAAACACATAATTCAGGGGTATATCCTTCCCAAGGTCAAACAGAGCATGGTATCCATGACAAGATATAATTGTAGAGAACCATTTAGGAAAGGGGAGAGAAATTTCATGACATTACCCATACAGCGGTGTTTGGATAATTGAGCAAGAAACATTTAGCATTGGGCTTCAAATGTTCTTGTTGAAAATTATAGTACCATAGACATGCTTCGAAATAGCATTGACATGGTCATCAGGTGAAGATTAGACTTTGGAAACACAAAGGATCCATCAGGAATAACTTGTAGAATAAGTCTTACTATTTCCTCATGGAAGAATAGTTTTCCTTGAAAAAGAAATTATAATGATAGGTCCTCCAGCCAGGGGGGTTAGGCATGACATCATAATACTGGGTCATCAAAGGACCAACATCATAACTGCTGGAAAGTTGTCCCAACCATCATATCTGACCGAGATTCAGATCCGATTGGTGTCATGATACCTCAGACTCAGGATGTCCGAGGAGAAAAGGTGCAACACAAATCGATGAAATGACATTGCAAGATTCTCGGGAAATGAACTACGGAAGTGAGTTCCGAAACAAGAGTTCATCATTAAATCAAGAAGAGGATGAGGAGGTGACTGATGGACTCAGCGATAATTCATCGAGGTATCCAAAAGATGGATCTCCACAAATATGTGGATAAGGAGATAACATTTGTCATATCAAATGATATAAGGAAGTAAGCTCGAGGAAAACATACACAATTAAACATTGGTTGAAAGGTGTGCCCGAAATATGGGTTGGGTTGCACGACCAATGTCAGAATGGTGATTCAATAATCAATAGTCTAAGAATGAACGACCGAACATTAACTTCGAAGCAATAGGGTTGCTAGAAGTGCAAAATCCAAACAACACCGTTCACCTGTTGGTACCCCGGTTGGAATCAACATGAGGACCAAGAAAGAATGGTGATGGTGAGAAGTATCACTATACCAAGAATTCTTAAGAGGTGGAGTAATCCTCACGACATTCTTGACATAAAAGATGGTAACACTCCAAGGTAAGGAAGAATAAATGCTGGATAGCAAGGAACTCAAGGTATAACACAAAACACGAACAAGTTTGTGTTGGCGGGAAGGCAATAAAGTGGCCAATGATAACACAACTCATCGAGGGAAAGGATGGCATTTCTCTTCATGAATCCGGTTGGTATCCTGGAAGAGCTCATAAGGTTGATGATGATCACGACACATTTGTCGAGAGATTTCATGAAGATGTAATCAATCAGCGACGACATCAAGTCAAAGGAATGGCGAAGCAAGAGGTTATTGGTACCACAGTTACGACACAAACTCGAACTCAAGCTTGTTGTTTAAGGTGAAAGGGTATGACGAGGAAAATCGACGTAAGCTTAGCTATCGTCGCAAATTTTGCTATGGGAAGACGGACCAGGTAGCACAGTTAAAATCAACATGAATAGATATAGCAGAGCTGGCTAGGAATGACATGATCAGGTACAAACTCGTACTTAAAGAAGATTACTGAAGAGTTGTTGAACCGTAGTGCGGACTCGGTTCAGTTACCGGTGTCTTGGAGTGTTTAATAACTCAGAGCCCGTGAAAAATTGGAATCCATGAGAATGTAGTACTTGATGAAGAACTCATAAGAGGTTATGCAGTTCCATGATAATCTCGAGATACCAGGGGGTAATACTCGATGACAAATCAAAGTAGAGCTTGGACTGGGGTATTGCTCTGCAGAAGACAAGTGCTTAAACTTGCGCGAGAAATGGTATTTAAAGGAGAACATGGTCGGAACCACGATTGGAAAAGGCCATATCCCAGATATAAGATGAACTTATACCAAGGGAATAATTAATTTTAAACGAAGCTTCGATGAGAAGATCTACATCGTGTCTATGGGCATGAACACAAAGTTCAAGGTCGACTCCCACTTCTCCAATGCATAACCTTTCATTTTCTTCTCGCGTTCGATGAAGTTTTAGTGTTGAAATTTTATCTTGGTAAAATACTAGAAGAGAATGACTCGTGAAAACTTTCGAGTTTACACATATTAAGGAAGGCATAGATTCAAGCCATCGGGGCTTCTTAGAACATATACCACTAACTTCAGGAGTAAATAACACAAGCTCAAAAGTAGAGCATGGTTGACAAAACAAAGGATACAATTAACCGAAGGCATTATGTATCAGGGAAAGAACTTCTTGAGGTTTCGTATACGAAGGACACTGTCAGATGATATTTCAACAAAGGATCCGACGGTCCATAGCGAAGGTGATGTGAGTACTGGCACACAACCAGAGGAAGAAACAATGCGAAGGCATTGGATTATAGAAGTAACTGGATAATTCAAAGCTCAATGCAAAGGAATTATGATTTCAAATTCAAGGGATCAGAAACAAACGCTTTGATTAAGGATGGATAAGCTGAATAGACTTAGGGGTACAATCGAAGACAATTTAATTGGTTGAGAACCAACTCATGTCCAAACTGACATTGAGCCGGAAGGATGAATTCTAGGATTCGACGGAGGAATGCGAGCATCCTCAACATATTGAATCAACAGACTTAAAATGATAAAGTCAAGGGATGCCAATAGGATTACGAGACTTATGGGATTAACCATAAAAGCAAGCAAGAATTTCAAGAGCAATAGGCTGCTCAGGAATTTCAGAAGATCGAATGGTATGTCGAAGTCTTTTGCAAAACACTTGATCAGTGGGGTTGAGCGGATACTCGGTAAGTGCGAGGAATTATCCGTAGGGGGTATTCATGTGGCAAGAACTGCAAGGCAGTAGGCAGAAAGTATTCTCGGAACAATAGAGAGAATTACGGGGTATCTTGTAATAACAAGATCAACGGGATTGAAAGGAAAAGTGCATGTTGTTATCCATAATAATATAACAGTGGCAGGGAATAGCAACAAGAGGTGAGCATAAAGTCTTGAGAGAACATCGAAGAGTATCTTCGGAATCCTTCGGTGCACGAAATAATCATCTGGAGTGAGGTGCTCTCCGGGAGGAAGTAATTACGAGAACCTAGAGTTAGCGTTGGTAAAATCATTTAACCCGAATAGAAGAGAGATCAGAATCCTGGAGTATAGATGAGGAATAAAAGATCCTAATACCACCCAATGGCAACGTGGGGCCGTAAGCCGCATAGCCATGTTAGTAAAAGTTTTGTAAAGTCTAGACTCGACTTCGGCCAAAGAGTGTGGAAGGGGGATTCCTACAGGCAGTCGGCTCTGGTACCAACTTGTGACACCCCCGATTCAATCATACACTAATCATGCATGCAAACGTGTACGATCAAGATCAGGGACTCACGGGAAGATATCACAACACAACTCTAAAAACATAAATAAGTCATACAAGCAACATATTACAAGCCAGGGGCCTCGAGGGCTCGAATACAAGTGCTCGATCATAGACGAGTCAGCGGAAGCAATAATATCTGAGTACAGACATAAGTTAAACAAGTTTGCCTTAAGAAGGCTAGCACAAACTAGGATACAGATCGAAAGAGGCGCATGCCTCCTGCCTGGGATCCTCCTAAACTACGCATGGTCGTCGTCAGCAGCCTGCATGTAGTAGTAGGCACCTCCAGTGTAGTAGTCGTCGTCGATCGTGGTGTCTGGCTCCAGGGCTCCAGCATCTGGTTGCGACAACCAGGTAGAAGGGAAAGGGGAAAAGAGGGAGAAAAGCAACCGTTAGTACTCATCCAAAGTACTCGCAAGCAAGGAGCTATACTACATATGCATGGGTATATGTGTAAAGGGCCATATCAGTGGACTGAACTGCAGAATGCCAGAATAAGAGGGGGATAGCTAATCATGTTGAAGACTACGCTTCTAGCAGCCTCCGTCTTGCATCATGTAGAAGAGAGTAGACTGAAGTCCTCCAAGTAGCATCGCATAGCATAATCCTACCCGGTGATCCTCGCCTCGTCGCCCTGTTAGAGAGTGATCACCGGGTTGTATCTGGCACTTGGAAGGGTGTGTTTTATTAAGTATCCGGTTCTAGTTGTCATAAGGTCAAGGTACAACTCCAAGTCGTCCTGTTACCGAAGATCACGGCTATTCGAATAGATTAACTTCCCTGCAGGGGTGCACTACATAACCCAACACGCTCGATCCCATTTGGCCGGACACACTTTACTGGGTCATGCCCAGCCTCGGAAGATCAACATGTCGCAGCCCCACCTAGGCACAACAGAGAGGTCAGCACGCCGGTCTAAATCCTATGCGCGCAGGGGTCTGGGCCCATCGCCCATTGCACACCTGCCCGTTGCGAGGGCGGCCGGAAGCAGGCCTAGCCTTCCTAATACAAGAGCAGGCGTTCCAGTCCAATCCGGCGTGCGCCGCTTCGTCGCTGACGTCAAGAAGGCTTCAGCTGATACCACAACGTCGAGTGCCCATAACTGTTCCTGCGTAGTTGGTTAGTGCGTATAGGCCAGTAGCTAGACTCAGATCAAATACCAAGATCTCGTTAAGCGTGTTAAGTATCCGCGAACGCCGACCAGGGCCAGGCCCACCTGTCTCCTAGGTGGTCTCAACCTGCCCTGTCGCTCCGCCACAAAGTAACAGTTGGGGGCCGTCGGGAACCCACACCCACCTCTACCGGGATGGAGCCACCTGTCCTTCCAGCCCCCACATCGGAACCACGTGCGGGTACTCAACGAGCTGACCAGACTTTAGTCACCATCTGTATAGGATATGTATGTATAGTATATACCCGTGATCACCTCCCGAGTGATCAGGCCCGATAGTATGGCAAGGCAGAATGACAAGAATGTAGGGCCAATGATGATAAACTAGCATTCTATACTAGGCATTTAGGATTGCGGGTAAGGTATCAATGACTATAGCAACAATGATAGGCTATGCAACAGAATAGGAGTAACCAAACAGTAACATGCTACACTACTCTAATGCAAGCAGTATAGAGAAGAATAGGTGATATCTGATGATCAAAGGGGGGGCTTGCCTGGTTGCTCTGGCAAGAAGGAGGGGTCGTCAACTCCGTAGTCGAACTGGGCAGTAGCAGCGTCGGTCTCGTAGTCTACCGAAGAGAAGATGGGGAAGAAACAATGAATACAATGCAAACAGATGCATATCAATGCATGACATGACAAGTAACAATGCTAGGTGTGCCCAATCGCGGTAGTAGGTGATATCAACGAAGGGAGAAAACATCCTGGAAAGTATCCCCGGTGTTTCGCGTTTTCGGGTAGAGTTACCGGAGGGGGAAAGTTGCGAGTCCGATAGGTTAGGGATGTGTGGTAGACGAACGGGCTGCCTATCCGGATTCGTCTCGTCGTTCTGAGCAACTTTCATGTAGAAAGTATTTTCATCCGAGTTACGGATTAAAAGATATGATTTTCCAAATATTTAAATCATTTTCTGATTTTAATTAGTTATTTAATTCGAACATTATCCAGAACAGTGCATGATGACGCGGGCATGACATCAGAGTGATGTCAGCAGGTCAACTGGTCGGTTCACCAGTCAAACTAGACAGGTGGGTCCAGTGGGACCCACATGTCATTGTCAGGGGCATTAACAGAGTTTTGAAACTAACTAAATGGATTAATTAGCAGGTAGGGCCTAGTAGTCAGGGAGAGATTAGGTTTTAATTAATTAATTTAATTAATTAGCAGTTTATCTATTTGTTTTTATTTGTTTTATGGGATGGGGCCCGCATGCCCGTGGTAGTAGCTGCCACATCAGCGTAGTTGACCTTGGTCAACGCGGCCAGCTGGGGCCCTCAGGCCCACAGGCAGTGACCCAGGGGTGGACCCCCGGGGTGCCAGCTCAGCGGAGCCGCCGGAATAGCTCCGGCGAGCTCGCACGCAGCGACCGAACGCCGGCGTGCGTCGGGATTCGCCTACGGGGAACCAAATCGAGCGCGGCCGGGCGCGTTAGAACGGCAAGACGACGACGCGTCAGTTGGTGGTGGTCTGGTGAGCTGCGGTGGCCGGAGAAGGGCGCATCGAGCTCATCGGCGGCGAGGTCTTTCGGGCAAGCAATGGAAACGGTGAGGCGGCGTGCTACGGGGCAAACAGAAGGGCGGGGCGAAGCCTTCGCGCGTGCGCCAGCACAACGGCACGAGCCCGGGACCAAAGGGTCACCGGACGGCTGCCGGCGACGAGCGCGGGCAGCGACGCGGTTGGGTCCCCGACGGGAAACACGCTAGGAGGCACGGAAGGGAGTGTGCGCGTGCACGTTGGGCTCCTGTGAGCATCAGGAGCACGATGCCGTGCTCAGGCGAGCACGACGGAGAGCATGGCCACGGCAGCGAGGCGATCCGCGGCGACGGGCTCACGGCAACGGCATGAGGTCGCTACGGTGCACAAGGTGCTTAACGAGGAGTCGTAGGAGGCGGAGGAGCTCACCGAGCGGCACGCACGGTGGCCTTTTCTGGCTTAGTAGCTGCGGAGGGCGTCACCGGAGTTGGTGAAGAACGGCGACGACCGGAGATGAGGAAGAAGGGAACCGTTGCAGCAGTGCCTCCGAGCTCCAGCTGCGGCCACCGGTCGACGAGGAGGACGACGGCGGGGACGACGGACACGTTGGTGAGGTGAACGGGCGACGACGGTCACATCTACGGCGAGCGGCGACGAGGAAGGCGCTCGGCCATGGCGGAGGGCGAGGAGTGGCGAGTGGATCTGAGGGGAGGGGGAGAAGCACGGGGGCCGAGGGCGAGCGTGGGGGCGAGTGGGAGGCGGGATCGAGGAGGCAGGGGCACTGGCGATCTTATCTCCTTGCGGCGCCGGCGAGGGGGTCCGGTGGCGACCACACCCTGTAGCGGCGCGGAACCGAGGAACAGGGAGAGGGTGTGGTGCGGGGAGCTTGGTCGGTTGGGTGGCTGGCTACTGGCTAGCTGGGCCTTTCGGCCCAGGGGGAAGGGGGTTTCTTCTTTTTCCCTTTCTTTTCCTTTTCTTTTTATCTTTGTTTTATGTTCTATTTAATTTGGGCATTTAAGTATTTTATAAATTTGTGTCATCTACACCATAATTGCCTATGCCATATTTGGCATTGTCCGAACATTTTTGTTTCAATTTTTGAAAACTTTATTTGTTTACATTAATTTGAATTTGAATTTTGAAACGGTTTTGAATTATCTAGAGTTTATCAACAGTAACCGAGGTGGCATGGCATCATTAGCGGGGGATCACTGTAGCTTAATTATCCAGGCGTCACACCTTGGCCGTCTCTTTCCTAGTGACGAGCGTGACGGTGACGCCACATCCCGCACTACAACCAGGCGCCACCATCCGCCCGAAATATGCCGGCAGTGCGTCTGAAGACCTTGTCCGTCCTTGAGCACATGTTCCGCGCAATCAGACGCACATACATAGACAGAGCAGCACCCCGTAGACTTGAGCTTCAGAGCTTCTGAACTCTCTGAATTTGTGTGCTTGTTTTCTTTATTCTACCATTGCATAGCTCCACCACTAAATTTGAAAATTCAGTCAATGCTTATACTTGATAAAAAACAGCAAGAAAGAGTGACATATTATGTGTGTTTTTCACAGAAGTGAGCTGGGAATTTAGATGTTCCTTGTCATAATACTGAGGACATCGATCATTCAACTATTTATGTCATCCTTCGTGCTCTGACTTGAGTGAAGTTATGTGAACTATCATAGTATATTGTTATTTTCTGATTCTGAGTCGTGGCATACAGTCATCACACAAGGTAGTTGCAATATACTAGAGCATATTACGCACATAGTTATCCTGCCTAATGCCTAAAGTGATACCTTCTCAATCTTTGTGTTGAATACTAAACATAACTATTGTAGGTCTTACCTGACCCATAGTCCCTTGCTACCACGTAGCCTCTTCCCAGTGGGGGCCCATCGCTGCAGCACTCAACGCGTTTCGCCGCTGTCAGCTTTGGCCGTTCAACTGCACAGCCCCAAGAAGTTCGGCTGAGCCACTCGGTTCCCACTGCTGTAGAGCCCAGACGAGGCCCAGGTCCTTAATGTTCCAGGCTCCTATTTTTGCAGGTATTTGAGTTTCAGCAGGTATTTGAGTTCAGGGAAAGATTTGGTGAGAGACAGTGTGAGCGATTTACACCACTGCTTATTATTTCGGTTCAGATTGGCGAATCCCCACATTGCCGGACATCGACCATGCTGCTCCTGTACTAATGAAATTTTGCACGAGTTAATTTTGGATGGATCATGTCTCTATCATCGACACTTTGTTTGTGTATATGTGAATGCATCTTCTTTCTATCAAAAACATTTGTGTTGTTTATCATGTGGTATGTACCCAAAAAATTCTTTTGGCCCTTGTTTAACATGTACAATAGTTCAATCTTGAAAAATTACACATTCTGCGACAAAAGGTGTGGAGTGGGAAATATTAAATCATCCATTAAAAAAGTTTCACGGATTCTCCCTTGAAAAAGAAATGTGGGAAATGCTAAATCTCTGGAATTCACATTAAAAAAAACAGGAAGTTCAATTACCGAACTTTATTCAGTACATAAATATATATAAAGCAAAAAATAGGAAAGGAAAAAAATACGGAAGCTCAATTACCAAACTTCATGAAAAAAATACGGAAGTTCAATTACCATACTGTTTGTGTTCTGGAAGTTAAAAGGAAACTAATCGAAAAAGTTAACATGACAAAACCAAAAGAAGTCTAGGATCTTAAAAACCAATAAAATGCCATGACAAAATCATTCCTTTCATGTGGGCTTCGTAGAAAAATGTTGCATTTTCTGGTTGCATGAAGGATAAAATGTTTCAGTATCACAATCGGCTTATATTTCATGCTTTTTTGAAAACCATATTTTTCTGTAAGAATAAAACTAAGAAGTTCAAATTAAAATAATGAAGAAGTTCGACGTTTATAAAAAACTCAAATTTTTATGAACCGATAAAAACAAACAAGTTGAATTAAATTAAAATACCAATTCAAAAAGTCTATAAACAGAATGAATTTTCCCCATTTCTAAAAAAATGTGGAGGGGTCCAATATTTATGAAAAACTTAGGATATTTTTATGCTAAAAAAATAAACCAAGAAGTCCAAATTACAACATAGAGAAGTTCGATATTTATAAAGAAACTCAGATTTCCTTGTTAGTAAAGAATAAAAATGACGAAGTTCAAATTCAAATAAAGGAGTAGTTCAATATACAAGAAACTCAAATTATTACCGTTTCTAAGAAAAATAAAACTATGAAGTTCAATTTACAAAAAAAATGTTTGATGCTTATTTAAAAACATATTTCCTTTCTAAGAATATGACTAATAAGTTGAAATTAAAATAACAGAGAAGTTCGAAGTATATAAAAAACTCAGATTTGCTGCAAGAACACTACTAGGGAAAAGCCTATACACAGAAAGTTACTAGTAGCGAGGGTTAAAAACCCTCGCTACTGCTATCAACTTAGTAGTAGCGAGGTTTAAAAACCTGCGCTGCTGGTAAGTAGCAGTAGCGCGGGTTTTTAACCCTCGCTACTACTAAGCGGTCTCTACCGTGCCCACGGGACATGCCATAGTAGTAGCGCGGGTTTTTAAAACCTCGCTACTACTAAGTTTGATAGCAGTAGCGTTGGTTTTTAGCCCTCTCTACTACTAAGTGGTGCCATAGTAGTAGCGAGGGGGTAAAAAACCGCGCTACTACTAAAGGTCCCATTTTCAAACTCTACCCCCCCCCCTCGTGGAACGCCTTTTCAGTTTAAAAAAATAAAAGATAATGATGAAAATGTCAAAAAAAATAAAAGAAAAGAAGTTTCCCATGTGATATGTGGTCTAGTTGTTGGGAAAATTTGCAAATATGAATTTCGACTTTATTTGCAAAATCTCTCGAGAATTTGTAAAAATGGGCATAACTTTTGCATACTAACTCGGATGAAAAAGATTTTTATATGAAAAATCATCTACTTGAAAAGTTACATCCAAATTTAATTGGGGGACCCCGTTAACCATCTTCAGAATCCTCAAAAACCTAACAGAAAAAAAGTTACGGGGCTTTTAAGATCTAGAGTGGAAAAAATCGAAAAAAAAATCAAACTGTGTGGTCAAACTGTGGTCAAACAATGGTCAAACCAATTATTCTAGAATATTAGTGTTACTAAATAATTATTTTAGTTTTTTTGAATTTTGGTCAAATCTGGTCAAACTATGGCCAAACTGTGGTCAAACTATGGTCAAACTATGGTCAAACTAATTATTCAAGAAATATTAGTGTTACTAATTTTTTAGAACAATAGTTTCAAACTCAAATAGTGAAATGTGTCACTTCATGCTCAAGCTAAATTCCTGAGGTTAATAGGATTGACATCTTACTATTGTCAGGAAAACAACAAGTGCAGACTTGGAAACGAGGGAGAATAGAACCCGGAAGTTAAGCGTGCTCGGGCTGGAGTAGTGAGAGGATGGGTGACCGTCCGGGAAGTTAGATGATTTGGAATGATGAGGGGTGATTAGAGATTAAATTGAGCAGCGATGAGGGGTGATTAGAGATTTGAGGTTAAAATAATTCAGAAATTTGAAAATTAGGGAAAAAATCGAAATATTTTTTCGAAAAAATTCAAAAAAAACCCGCGCTGGTAGTAATAGCGCAGGTTTTTACCCACGCTACTACTAAAGGACGTAGTAGTAGCACGGGTGGCACCCGGGCTACTGCTATAAGTTAGTTGTAGCGCCTTATTAGTAGCGCCGGCCCCCGCGCTGCTAATAGGCCCAAAACGCGCTGCTACTAGGCTTTTCCCTAGTAGTGGAAGTTCACGTGCACCTCCGTGCACGGTTCAGAATTTATATTGTTGGATGTCCGACCTCCAATTACATGTTTTAAAATGGCAAAAAATGCGACATATACACGAAAATGCGACAGAAGTTCATAGTGAAAACAACAAGAAGTTCAACTACTACAAGGAATGCATTTCAAAATGAGAATAAAAGTATAGAAAATTAAAAGCTTAGAAGGTTTGTTGAAAGAAGTTCAAGTGCTCTGCTCGGGGAACTTCAAAAATTCTTACGAGAGAGGCTCATCTTGTATTTCCATGTTTGATTTTTTCCGTATAAAAATCGAATACAATTCTTTACTCAAAATATAAAAAGGTGAAGTTCAAATTGAAATAACACAAAAGTTCAGAGATTATTAAAAACTAGGATTTACCTTTTCAAAAAATAAAAAGCACAACGCAATTTTTTGCACTTCTGAAAATAAGCTCATAAACGTAAAAATGGTTACTAGAAGTTCAAGTGCATTTTCAACATGAGAAAATGCATTACTCTTAAATAAGAATTACTTCTAAACCATTCAAAATTAGAAAAAACTTTCAACATGAGAAAAAAGTGCATTTTCATAAGCTTTCCAACTCCATATCATTTGCCTCAATTGGATTAGGCGTTTAGAAATTGCATCAAAAATACGAACTCGGTTGTTCGGTTAGCGAAATTTTATGATTTTCCACATTACTCTTTAACCATATGGAATTAGAAAAAACTTTCAGCATGTGGAAGGAGCGGTTTTACAGCAGCTTTTCAACGCCATATTATTTGCCTCATTCTGATAAACGGTTTAGAAATGCGATCGAAAATACGATTCACGTTTTTTGTATGAAGAAAAAACGGGTTTCAAAACTGCTCCTAAACCACTTACATTTTGCCAAAATTTTAAGTTGTGTCATGATACTGGTGTCCATAGCTTTCCAACGGTATATCGCAAGCCCCATTTGGGTAATGTTGACGGAAGTTCAACCTAGCACTAGGGGAAGTTCAGGTCGAACAAATCAGGCAGTAAAATTGCAAAAAACGCAATTTCATCACGACCCGAGAGCAAAATCCGCCAGCGAGCGAGATTTCTATTTAAAACCGGTATTTAGTTGCTAAAAAAACGTTTCTAGATTACACTAACATCATATAGAACACTACCAACCAGAATATTTCGCGGAGAAGCCACAGTTGCAAAGATAGCCCGAAGGTCGGGTTCGTACAGAGGGAAGTTCAGGCGCGTGTACAAACAAAAATACATCAAAGAAGTTCAACATGAAAATAGCATGAAGTTCAACTACTACGCAGAATGAAATTCATATGAAAAACTTTTAAAATCGTTGCGAGTATGAAAAAATGATCAACATGGGAAAATTATGTCTTTATAGCAGCTTTCCATCGGTATATCACTTGCTCAATTCTGGTGAGTGGATGTAGAGCTAGGAGCAGTGGATAGAGATATACGAGTAAAAAAAGCACGTGAAAAACAGAGTGAAGTTCAAGGTTTCATACCGAGAAGTTCAGGTACTTCACGTGATGCATTTTTGGCGAATCTGTTTCGCGATAAAGGCAGAACGAATGATCTTGCCATTTTTGAAATTACTTGAAAACAGCTAGGAATCAGAGAAAACTGTCAACATAAAAAGTTTCGCATTTTCTGTAGCTTTTCAGCGGTATATTATTTGCGCCATTCCGATAAAGTTTGTAAAAAATACGGCAAAAATACGTTTTTCGCCATTTTTGAAACTGACTTAAAATCGTAAAGAATTGGGAGAAATAATACATACCAAAAAGTTTCGCAATTGTTCAAGCTTTCCAACGCCATATCATTTGCTACATTTGGGCGCACGGTTAAAAAATTATCTCCAAAATACGAACTCGGTAGGACTTGTATCATTTCCTAAATTACTCTTAAACCGTTCAAAATTAGAAAAAAACTTTTAGGATGAAACAGTAGCGCATTTTCATAAGCTTTCCAACACTGTATCATATGCCTCAATTGGATTAGCCGTTTAGAAATGACGTCAAAAATACGAACTCGGCTGTTCGGTTTGCGAAATTTTACGTTTTTTCAAATTACTCTTTAACCATAGAGAATTAGAAGAAACTTTCAACATGTGGAAGTAGCAGTTTTGCAGCAGCTTTCCAACACCATATTATACGTCTCATTCCGATAAACGGTTTAGAAATGCGATCGAAAATACGATTCACATTTTTTGTGTAAAGAAAAAACGGTTTTCAAAACTGCTCTTAAAGCACTTACATTTTGCCAAAAATTTAAATTGGGTCATGATACTGGTGTCAATAGCTTTTCAACGGTATATCACAAGCTCCATTTGGGCAATGTTGGCGGAAGTTCAACCTAGTTCACACGAAAGTTCAACGTATTACTAGCGGAGCAGGTCAGGTTGTGATCAGAATATTATTCTCATCCCGTGATCAAAATAGTGTTTATATATATATATATATATATATATATATATATATATATATATATATATAATGCATCCTACTATCGGGTGTAGCTACATCCATTTCTCATATACTACTATGTGTACTATATATACTACTTTATCATTTTTAGTATATTCATATACTATATCTAAGATACTCCAAAGCGAGTTATGTGACAAAATTGCATATGAGCCCATGTTTTTATCATATTTATGAAAATACGTACATATTTGTACGTAACAAGAAGTATGCTAAAAATATACTACATACTACCTAGAAAATAGTATATATACTACCTAAGTATTCTTACATACTACATACTACGCATACATACACTTCGGTATGGTAGATACTACCTAAAACGTACAAAATAAAAATGGGTGTAACTACACCCGGTAGTAGGAAAAATTTGTCATATATATATATATATGACAAATTTTTCCTACTACCGGGTGTAACTCCACCATTTTTATTATATATAGGCTGATTGTGATTCTAATCCCAGTAGCACCACTCTGATCCTAGGATCAGAATCACAATCAGCCTATATAGGGCGCGGAGGAGTTGTTCCCGAATTCGAGCAGATACTTCAGAAATATAAAAACGAAACCAACCCAACCACGTCGCCCCAGTACCGATCCCCAACCAATCCCCGCACCCCCCACCTCCCAACCCCGGCTAACCCCGGCCGCCGCCTAGTGGCCATGCATGCCGCTCCGCTGCCCCAAACCTCCGCTGCCCATAGGCCTCGCATGCGGGCGCCGATCGTGGATACTGCATGCCGCCACCAGACTTTGGATCCCGCCCACCGCGTCCTTCGGTGCGAGGCCACCCCCTCCACCTCCAGCGCGCAACCGCCTCCGCCTGGCTTTGGATCCCGCCCGTCGCCTTCTCCGACACGCGGTCACCGCTCCTCCTCCATCCCGCAGCCGCCCTCCCCTCCTCCACGTGACTCCAACCCCACCTCCTCCTAGTTCCCCCGCCTCCTCCGGCGTGCCGCTGCACAACCCCTCCCGATCAGGTCACCACCCCCGCAGCAGTCAGGGCGTTTCCGGCCGCTGCATGCGCCACCCCCATCCCACGTCCTCCCGGACGCTACGGCCGTTGCCTATCCATTCCTTTGCGCTGAGCACGCACCCTATAGCAATCGCAGCCGTGCTGCACGACTACCTCAGCCGCGTGTCCTCGAGAACTTGCCCTGCAGGCCTCTGCCATGGGTGATCCAGCCATTGCACGCATGTCAACTGCCATCGATGCTGGGACGCCTCTTTTTGGATCCCTCTATTTCTTGGGCTTTGGTTGCATCTATTGATCCATGCAGGTGTGAACGGATTTATATCTTGTTTCAGAAGTTTAGACAGACGAAAAAATTCAGTTCAACTTCTTCTTGCATTATTAATTGTTAGTACAAAGAGTCTTCGGAGAAGAAGAAATATTGTTTAATGTTGAGGCGTAAAGTTGTTTGGTGCTTTTTCTCTTGACTATGCTCAAAAGTTTAGTCTCCAGGATCCTACTTGCCGCTCTGCCACCCGCTGCACACGTGAACATAGGAAGTAAGGTCACCATGCGGTAGGGGAGAAGGTCACATGAGGTGCTTTGGATAGAATTGTTGTTGTTCATGAGGAAGATGGTCGGAGTTCATAACAGGTTGTGTGATCTTTGTGTTGTTTCTGGGATGTAGTTGAATATGGCAAAAAAATTACTTCCTGTAGCGAGTATACGATTATAGATTCCATAACATTAGTTGTTCTTGTGTTCAACTATCAGCTTACTTTGAGATTTTTATATTCACCACATGGATTTGGATGTTCCAATACATGGCCAGTAGTGCAAAAGTGACCATGTGAAGCTAGTTCAAGCAATGGAAATATTTGTCATGCTTTCCATGCCATGTGGATTGCACAACTTGATTTTTGTGCATTTTACTAGTTTTTTCTACACTTTTCCTACAAGAGTGCAAACTTATGAAGTTCAACAATTGTGCATGCTTCAGTTTGTTGTATAGAAAAAAAACAAAATGCATATGGATACTAGTAACTCTCTGGTTCAGTCTAGGCAAGAAAGAAAAATTCCTGAGAGCAATACACTACTTGCAGGTCTACAAAAATATTGAGACTGCAACCTGATAGGTTTGCTAGGAAAAAACCATGGAAAATTAAAGAAAGAAAACAATTTAAAACACATGGAGAAAAATTTCATGGGTACATGGAAAAAGGTTCAAAAAAACATGTGAACTTCAGTTTTTAGAAGTTTGTAACCAGATAAATAAGTGTAGAGAAAAAGAAGTTACATCAAACAATAAATATGTTCTACCTCTTGAGCACTGCGTTGGTTTTCCCTTGAAGAGGAAAGGGTGATGCAACAAAGTAGCGTAAGTATTTCTCTCAATTTTTGAGAACCAAGGTATCAATCCAGTAGGAGGCTACACGCAAGTCCTTCGTACCTACACAGACAAATAAGAACCTTGCAACCAACACGATAAAGGGGTTGTCAATCCCTTCACGACCACTTGCGAAAGTGAGATCTGATAGAGATAATATGATAAGATAAATATTTTTGGTATTTTTATGATATAGATTGAAAAGTAAAGATTGTAAAATAAAGTAGATCGGAAACTTATATGATGGAAAATAGACCCGGGGGCCATAGGTTTCACTAGTGGCTTCTCTCAAGATAGTGTGAACAAATTACTGTCGAGCAATTGATAGAAAACTTCATAGTTATGAGAATATCTAGGCATGATCATGTATATAGGCATAACGTCCGCGACAAGTAGACCGAAACTATTCTGCATCTACTACTATTACTCCACACATCGACCGCTATCCAGCATGCATATAGAGTTCATAAGAATAGTGTCACATCCCTGGTTCTAGTAATGCCTAGTGTTAGCTATTGGTGATGCATCATGTTTACTTTTCACAGAAAATTGAAATGGGGATGACAGAAACCCCTAGCACCACCTAACTCAACTAGGGTTACTAAAATACTTTTTGAATGAACCCAAAATGCCCTTCTAAAATGTTCATCATCTTGGCGTTGGTCTAGAACCTCTCCCAAAAATGGTGCACATTTTTCTAGGCCATTCTGGATTTTTGAATTAAATCATATGTTATTTTCATTTGGACATTTAAATGCTATAAAATATTTTAAATGTCCAAATAATCAAAAACTGGAATGTTTACTGTTGGATATATTTCAAATAGTGGGCCTGAGCAGTTCCATGATTTTTGAGTTAGTATTAGTATTTTTAATAAAGCCCTAAAGATTATAGAGAAATAGAAAAACAAAAACAATTAGAGGAGAGAGAGAGAGAAGGACTTACCTGGCGCCACCAATCGGCCCACCTCCTGAGCTAGCCCACCTGTTGGCCCAGCCCAGCAGCCTTCCCCCTGTCGTCTTCCTCCTGCGAGGAGGACACACAGGTGCATGGCAAGCACGCCGACGACGCCTTGCCACCTCCTGCTTCAGCCGCGCAGCCTCGACCCCCCTCCCCAGGCATGCCACGGAGACGCCCCGAATCCCCTATTCCCTCTCCCTCACTCGCTGCTCCCTCTCCTCCTCTATAGCTCCTCCCCGAGCTCCATCCGAGCGTTGTCGTCGCCGCCGCTCGTGCCCAGCGCCACTGCCTCGCCTCCCTACTGTGTCCATCGGCTCCGCCACGTCGCCCTGGAGCTCCACGTCTACACACGCATCGCCGGACGCCCCTGAGCTCTCTCCCCGTCGTCTTCTTCAACCACGGCCGCCGAGATCGCCGGCATCCTTCCAACATCTTTAGCCCTTCCCCGAGCTCGAAGAGGCCACCGCTGCAACCGCCGTGAGCCCCTCACCCGAACCCCCCACTTCTGTGCCTCGTTTCCACGCCATAGCCGCTGTTCCGCCGGACCGCCACGCGCCGCCGCCAAGCTTCTCACCGCCGTGGCCACAGCCACCGCAGCTCATTCTCGATCCCACCATCATGCTCGGCACGATCTCGTGAGCCCGTAGACACCCACAGCGCCTCCTCCCATGATCTGTAGCACCAACCCGAGACTGCCCGAGCTACTGCTGCCGCCAAACCTCGTCGTCGGTCACTTTTCCGGCCACCCCAGCACCTACCACCGCCACCACTCGATGCGCGCCACTTCGTGCGTTCGAACGCAACAAACCACGACCGAAACAATGCCCTGTGGCTCGTTTTCGATGCCCTCTGCCGTGCTTGTCGTCGCCGGCATCGAGCCGCCCACGAGTTGGCCTCGTTTGACCTCGGGTTTGACCTCCCCTGGGTCAATGATAGGTGGGGCCCACCTGGCTAATTAAGCTAGCTTAAGTTAAATAACACGCGGGACCCACCGGTCAGATATGACCCTGATCAGCGCTGTTGACTTGCTGAAGCAAGCATGACGCAGTACTGACGCAATAAATCCTTTTCTGGAATTAGTTTAATTCTAATTAATCAGAAAATCCAAAAAAGGCTTAAACTTCTAAAAATCATATGAATTCAACCGTAACTCCAAATGAAATAAGTTATATATGAAAAATGATCAGAAAAATCCAATCTATCCATCTATACCATTTTCATGCATGTTAGAACAACTTATAGCTGCTGTTTAGTACAAATAATATGAATGGCATTTGAATATCCACACATGGAGTTTGAATTTGAATCTTGGATTCAAACTAGCTTCATTTAACCTGTTGATAGTTGCATTAGCCCAAATCACAACATATTAACATGTCATGATCATGCATCATATTCGGCATTGCATTGATTGTGTTCTTCCTTGTTTGCCGGTATTTGTCCCCTCTTAGTAGAAGGCGTTCCAACGATGAGTTTGATGACACCAATGAAGAACTATACTATCTTCAGAAGTGTCAGGCAAGCAAAACCCCCTTGTTCATTCCGATACAATCCCACTCTCTCGATCCTGCTCTCTTTTACTGCATTAGGACAACAATGATTCATCTGTTACTTCTTGCGGTAGTTGAACCCTTTTCCTCTGCATGACCTGTCATTGCCACAGTAAATAGATGAAACCCACTAGCATGAGTAGGAGTTGTTTGAGCCCTGTTGTGCCTACTAATTCATGCTTGTTTGTCATGCCTGCTACTGCTTAGAGTTGAGTCAGGTCTGATTCATCGGGGATGAATCGGAATGGTGATGAACATGTCCTACTGTGTGTGAGCTAAGTGTGTGAACACGATTTGGTAAAGGTAGCGGTGAGAGGCCATGTAGGAGTACATGGTGGGTTGTCTCATTGAAGCCGTCCTCAAGAACTGAGTTCTGTGTTTGTGATCCATGAAACAGCTACTACCATGCACTGGGCCCTAAAATATGACCCCACTCGACTTATTAACCACCCTTGTCCTCTGTCCAGGAGTTGCAAGTAGTTTCTGGTGTTTGTAGTATGCTGGAGGCTGTGCGCAGCGCTAACGCGAGGGGTGGGCTGTGATGCGGTAGGCACGTGGCATGGTGTACCGGGCGCTCGTTTGGTATCTCGGGAACCCTGCACACATCGTTCGGGGCCGTATGTGGAAACCTCGGCCGGACTCCCTACGGATAGGGCTGCAAACGAGTCGAGTTCGAGCGAGTTGGACTAGGATCAGCTCAGATTATACTAAAATTCGAGCGAGCTCAAACTGAGTGAAACTCAAGGTCGAGCTGTAGAAAGTGGCTCATGCTCAGCTTGTATCGATCTCGAGCCGGTCTCAAGCTATTTTCGACCCAAAAAATAATATGATTTTATGAATAATCTAAGGCAATTTTTCAAACAATATAGCCAACAATACAACATAGAAAGCCACTATAAAATTTAACTTATTCGCTCTCAACTGGCGACTAGCACTTGATAAATAGGGACCAATGAAGTAGAAAGAAAGAAAAATAAAGGTACATCTGCTCTTAAACTTTGGCTGAGAATAATAGGATATTTGACACACGACTGACCACAAACCATGATGAGGCTAAATTTCTCATGCTTAATTAGGCCTGCATGTTTCCTACTAGGTAAAATTGAGAAAAATTGTACACGGCATATATGAAAATAAATTATATTTTTTAGTAAATATAAATATTATTTAATATAATTATAAAACATTGAGCTACCGAGCTAAAATCGAGCGAGCTAGTGTTGTCTCAAGATTAACTCGTTTCTCTATCGAGCTACATTAAGGGTTCATACTCAGCTCATTTCTTTTCGAGCCGATCTCGAGTCGAGTCAAAAGACGAGTTGATCTCGAGCGGCTCACGAGCATCGAGCTTTTCTTGCAGCCCTACCTGCGGATGGAACCTGAATAGGCGATAAACCTGGACTATAGACTTGAGTGTTTAGGTAGGTCATGGTCTACACCCACGTCGGCTTTCGCTTGAAGTCTGGCGAGCACATGTGGTGTGCAGACACTAAGTGGTGGAAACATGTATGAAGAAGTACACCCCTGCAGTGTTATAACTAATCTATTCGAATAGCCGCGTCCACGGTAAAGGACCTCTGGGTTGCCTATACAGTTCATAGACAAGTGAAAGTGGATACTCTAAAATACGCAAGATAAGCATGAGTGCTATGAATGGCGTTCTCGTAGGGAGACGGGAGCGCATCCATAGTGGTGTATTGATATGGTGAATATGTGGACTCGTGTGCGCCACCTCAAAAGAGTTACTCGCAGTCGTAGTTTAGGATACCGAGTCAAAGTTGGCTTGCTGCAGTTAAACCCCACCAACCCTTTGTCGATAATGATGCATATGTAGTTAGTTCTAATGTAAGTCTTGCTGGGTACATTTGTACTCACGTTTGCTTAATTTATGTTTTGCAGAGAGACTCTAGTCTCACTAGTAGTTCCGTGTGGACATCGACGTTTAGCTTGTTACCTCAGCTACGATCTTGTGCCCTCGACAGGATCTGGTAGATAGTCGGGCTTCTCAGCCTTTTTCATGTGTAGATGTCTATACTCAGACATGTTAAGCTTACGCTTGTGATTTGACTTGTAAGCTTTGAATATCGGGTCATGAGACCCATGTTTGTAATATCTCGCTCCTCGGAGCCTATTGAATAAAATACTTGAGTTGTAGAGTCATGTAGTGATGCCATGTTGTATTTGCACATATCGAGCATATTGTGTGTATGTTATTGAAATGCTTGGTATGTGTAGGATCTGACTATCTAGTTGTTTATCCTTGGTAGCCTCTCTTATCGGGAAATGTCTCCTAGTGCTTCCATTGAGCCTTGGTAGCTTGCTACTGCTCCGGAACACTTAGGCTAGTCGGCATGTGTCCTTCTTCGGTCCTGTGTCTGTCCCTTCGGGGAAATGTCACGCGGGGTCTACCGGAGTCCTGCTAGCCCAGTTGCTGCAGCCCGGATTCACTCGCCGATGGCCGACACGTTCGTTGTTGGGTCATGTACGCCTGTCCCTATAAGTTAGTGCAACTTTGGGTTCACCATGTCAGCCCGGGCTCCTTGTCATATGGATGCTAGCGACACTATCATATACGTGTGCCAAAAGGCGCAAACGGACCCGAGCCTGGTAAGGTGACACCCGTGGGAATACCGTGCGTAAGGCCGCAAAGTGATATGAGGTGTTACATGCTAGATCGGTGTGGCATTAAGCCGGGATCCTGACAACTTTGGTATCAGAGCCTGACTGCCTGTAGGATTACCAAGTCAAACTGGTCCAAGTTGAGTCTAGAAATTCTTTAGTTATATAATGGAATTGATTGTGGGATGGAATGTAAGGCTCTTTTTACTCCTTTACCTTATGCCCTTCTGATCCAAGTCATCTTATCCTTCCTACGGGGTTAAGGAACTAGGCTATGTTTTCTTTCTATCAGGATCATGTGTTACTAATCCGTAGGCTTATAGGATTGTTGGATTTAAGCCTCTATTCCTCTCCTACTACCTCCGTATGTTGACAATTGGTCTCGGAACCTTGCTATTGTGATGGTTGAGTGGTTATGCCACCATTTTGTAGGATGTCTCAAACCTTTTTGAACATTTACAGCCGTTATGCTGTCCGAGTCATCCCAGGTCTCTAAACAATCTGATGTACTTGCAAAATCCTTTCCCTATGGTTTCGATGTTCTTTTAGGCCAGGTTAATCACACTAATTGCTGAGTTGAGGTACTCTATTGCCTCGACGTATATGGTGGAGCTATTATTATGACCCTAGGTGTCTTATAGAACCACCTAGTAATCTAGCCATGTTTTGTGTTCCCAGTGTGATCATTCTGGCCATCATTCTCGAAAGAATCCCGTGATGCAATTTAGTTAGTAGGTATTCTATTCCTGGGTTTTGGAACCCGAGATTCACCTTACTTACCTCGTGTTGATAGTGTTTGCTAGTTCCTTCAGGATATTAGTAACCTTTGTGATAGTCCTCGAGGTCCATGGTATTTCTTTCTTCCAAATACCATGAACTACTTATGGCAGAAGTTCCTCGTTGAACCAAAAGATCACAACCTGAGTGCTCTTGACGAGTTCTTGATTCTATGTTGTTACTCTGCCAGATCTACCTTCTGCATGGGTTATCCGGAAGAAACCTGTTGAACTTGGTTTGACATACTAATCTATGCATCCATGACTCAGAAAATTGTATGTTCCTTGAGTTGTCCCTCTTTAATTGTCTTCTGACCTTCGTCTACCAATTGATAGTCAAGAGTATGTGTGCATTGTTCATCAATGCCATTACTCTTGTGGTCCGTCAAGCCATCCTATTCCGGAATGACTAGGAGAAACAAACTCCAGTACCTCATCCATATCCAGGATTGGGTCAAAGTACTTGTGTTCCGCAGATCAAGTACTAATCCAGTTTTGGTTCTACTCTACCTTGGAGTATTACCATCTTTATATGAAGGTTTTCATGGGAATTGCACACTATCCTATGAGCTATTGATACAGTGATACTTCTCGCCATCATTATTCATTCCTCGGCTCCGTGTTGTCACAACCAGAATGCCGACAAGTGAATCGTGATGTGTGAAATCAATACTCCTAGCAACTCTATTGCTTGGTAGTTAAAGGACAATAATTTCATCCTTAGCATGTTGGTTATTGAATCACCATCCTAAGGTTGATCGTGCTACCTAGTCCATATATCTGGTGCACTCTTCGATCAATGAGTTAGGATTGTGTCAATGCCTCGCTCTTTTGATCATATCATCTTGCCCTGAAAAGCAAGAATGTTTCTCAAACTTAGTAACATATCGGTGGTTCGTGATTTTCCGAATATCTTCTGGGAAGTACCACCAGGTTGTCACCTGACCGCTATGGTGAGCTCGTGATCAAGTTGGTTTATCTCTATGAACCACCCTCTCTCCAAGAATCTGTGTTGGATACCCTGAGCTAGTTGGTTAAGCTAAACAACAACTTGGAGAGTTGGAAGATAAAAGCTTGTCCGACTCAGTTCACTCCAAAGGGATATATTTGTGTGTGTGTGTGTTGAAGAAAGATGATATCTTCATTGATTGATCCTCGTGGTCAATTGTTGGATCTATTATCTTATCCAATCTTTGATTTGAGTATGGGCTACCATCAAATCAAATCAGAACCAACGATATTCGTAATGTTGTCTTACTCGTGGTTGTTTCCTCGAGCATACACCATTATACCTTTCGGGTCTGACCAATGCTATCACCTTGTTCACATAATTGAGGAATTCCACTTATCTGGAAACCTGCATGAATTGTTGTTGAGCCCATCGACAACATTTTTACCTTCCGCATGATTCGTGTTGAACATCCAGCTAGTGTTGGAAACTTTCTGAACAAATGCTTTCATGTCCGTTCATGAAGCATATGTTCATATGAAAGAAGTGATTTCCTCTAATATGTGTGCATTTGTTGCAAGTTGCTGCCATGAATTAGAGAAAGTTAGTTTTGCATCCTCTGGAATCATCCCAAGTCAGTCATGTACATGCAAAGTATTCCATGGTCTGATAGACTGATCGTCTTCAATCTATGGGTATCCCTAGCACACAAGCCAATAATTGATTTGTTCCAGGAAAAGGAATTCCTTCATAAGAGCTAATCATATGAATTTTGAAAGGACTTCGTTATCCGCCATGATGGTTTCCCACCTGAACCCGCCAATGTTTTATTATAAGACTACTACGTGGGCATGCTTGTCTGGGACATCGTGTTCACATGTGTGTAGCAGAACCAGCTCGTGTTTTGGAGCTTGCTATCGTAGTTCATTGATACGTCCATTTTGCATCATGCTTTTATATCAATACTTATTGCATTATGGGCTGTTATTACACATTATACCTCAATACTTATGGCTATTCTCTCTTATTTTACAAGGTTTACCATGAAGAGGGGGAATGCCGGCAGCTGGAATTCTGGCTGGAAAAGGAGCAAACATTGGAAACCTATTCTGTACTGCTCCAAAAATCCTGAAACTCCACAAAACCTGTTTTTGGAATTAAAAAGAATTATTGAGCGGAAAAAATACCTCAGGGGGCCCACACCTTGTCCAGGAGGGTGGGGGGCGCGCCCACCTCTACTGGGCGCGCCCCCTATCTCCTGGGCCCCCTGGTGGCCCTCCAGTGTCCATCTTCTGCTATATGAAGGCTTTTACCCTGGAAAAAATCGTGGGCAAGCTTACGGGACGAAACTCCGACGCCACGAGGCAAAACCTTGGCGGAACCAATCTAGAGCTCCGGCAGAGTTGTTTTGCCGGGGACACTTCCCTCCGGGAGGGGGAAATCATCAACATCGTCATCACCAACGATCCTCTCATCGGGAGGGGGTCAATCTCCATCAACATCTTCACCAGCACCAGCTCCTCTCAAAACCCTAGTTCATCGCTTGTATCCAATCTTGTATCCAAACCACAAATTGGTACCTGTGGGTTGCTAGTAGTGTTGATTACTCCTTGTAGTTGATGCTAATTGGTTTACTTGTTGGAAGATCATATGTTCATATCATTAATGCATATTATTACTCCTCTGATTATGAATATGAATATGCTTTGTGAGTAGTTATGTTTGTTCCCGAGGACATGGGTGAAGTCTTGCTATTAGTAGTCATGTGAATTTGGTATTCATTCGATATTTTGATGAGATGTATGTTGTCTTTCCTCTAGTGGTGTTATGTGAACGTCGACTACATGACACTTCACCATTATTTGGGCCTAGAGGAAGGCATTGGGAAGTAATAAGTAGATGATGGGTTGCTAGAGTGAAAGAAGCTTAAACCTTAGTTTATGCGTTGCTTCGTTAGGGGCTGATTTGGATCCATATTTTTAATGTTGTGGTTAGGTTTACCTTAATACTTATTTTGTAGTTGCGGATGCTTGCAATAGGGGTTAATCATAAGTGGGATGCTTGTCCAAGTAAGGCCAGTACCCAAGCACCGGTCCACCCACATATCAAATTATCAAAGTACCGAACGCGAATCATATGAGCGTGATGAAAACTAGCTTGACGATAATTCACATGTGTCCTCGGGAGCTCTTTTCTCATTATAAGAAATTGTCCAGGCTTATCCTTTTCTACAAAAAGGATTGGGTCCACCTTGCTGCACTTTATTTACTTTCATTTCTTGTTACTCGCTACAATTTATCTTATCACAAAACTATCTATTACCTACAATTTCAGTGCTTGCAGAGAAAACCTTACTGAAAACCGCTTATCATTTCCTTCTGCTCCTCGTTGGGTTCGACACTCTTACTTATCAAAAGTACTATGATAGATCCCCTACACTTGTGGGTCATCAAGACTCTTTTCTGGCGCCGTTGCCGGGGAGTGTAGCGCTTTTGGTGAGTGGAACTTGGTAAGGAAACATTTATATAGTGTGCTGAAATTTTCTATTACTTGTCACTATGGAAACTAATCCTTTGAGGGGCTTGTTTGGGGTATCTTCACCCCAACCAGAATAGCAAAGATTTGCTCCTCAACCTACTAACCTTTTTGAGAATATTTACTTTGAGATTCCTTCGGGTATGATAGAGAAACTACTAGCTAATCCATTTGCAGGAGATGGAACATTGCATCCCGACTTACACCTTATCTTTGTGGATGAAGTTTGTGGATTATTTAAGCATGCAGGTATTCCCGATGAAGTTGTCAAAAGGAAGCTCTTCCCTTTATCTTTGAAGGGAGATGCATTGACATGGTATAGGCTATGTGATGATACGAGATCTTGGAATTATAAACGATTGAAGTTGGAATTTCACCAGAAGTTCTATCCTATGCATCTTGTTCATCGTGATCGTAATTACATATATATATTCTGGCCTCGCGAAGGAGAAAGCATCGCTCAAGCTTGGGGGAGGCTTAAGTCAATGTTATATTCATGCCCCAATCATGAGCTCCCCAGAGAAATGATCATTCAAAATTTTTATGCCCGGCTTTCTCTCAATGATCGCAACCTGCTCGATACATCCTGTGCTGGTTCTTATATGTTGAAGACTATTGATTTCAAATGGGACTTATTGGAAAGAATTAAATGCAACTCTGAAGATTGGGGTTCCGATGATGGTAAGGAGTCAGGTATGACACCTAAGTTCGATTGTGTTAAATCTTTTATGGATACCGATGCTTTTCGTGGATTTAGCGCTAAGTATGGACTTGACTCTGAGATAGTAGCTTCTTTCTGTGAATCTTTTGCTACTCACGTTGATCTCCCTAAAGAAAAATGGTTTAAATATAATCCTCCCATTGAAGTAAAAGTAGTTGCACCTATTACAGTTGAAGAAAAGACTGTCACCTATAGTGATCCTATTGTTCCTACTACTTATGTTGAGAAACCTCCTTTTCCTGTTAGGATAAAGGATCATGCTAAAACTTCGGCTATTGTTCGCAAGAGTAATACTAGGACTTATACACCTCCTGAGCAAATCAAAGTTGAACCTAGTATTGCTATGGTTAAAGATCTCATGGATGATGATTTATATGGGCATGTTATTTATTTCTATGGTGAGACTTCTAATATTGCAAGACCAGATACTAAGATACATAGACCTGTGGTAGGCATGCCTGTTATTTCTGTTAAAATAGGAGATCATTGTTATCATGGCTTATGTGATATGGGTGCTAGTGCTAGTGCAATACCCTATGACTTATATAAAGAAATTATGCATGACATTTCACCCGTTGAATTGGAAGACATTGATGTTACTATTAAGCTTGCTAATAGGGATACCATTAAACTAGTTTGGATAGTTAGCGATGTTGAAGTCTTGTGTGGAAAGGTTAAATATCCTGCTGATTTTCTTGTTCTTGGTTCCCCACAAGATGACTTTTGTCCCATTATTTTTGGTAGACCCTTCTTAAATAGAGTTAATGCTAAGATAGATTGTGAAAAGGATACTGTCACAATTGGTTTAGAGGGCATGTCTCATGATTTTAATTTTGCTAAGTTTCGTAGGCAACCTCGTGATAGAGAATCACCTAGTAAGGATGAGATTATTGGTCTTGCTTCTATTGTCATGCCTCCTACTGATCCGTTAGAACAATATTTGCTAGATCATGAAAACGATATGTTTATGAAGGAAAGAAGAGAAATAGATGAAGTGTTCCTTAGACAGGAACCTATGCTGAAACACAACCTTCCCGTTGAATTTCTTGGGGATCCCCCTCCACCCAAGGGTGATCCCGTGTTTGAACTCAAACCATTACCTGATAATCTTAAGTATGCTTATCTTGATGAAAAGAAAATATATCATGTTATTATTAGTGCTAACCTTTCAGAGCAAGAAGAAGAAAGATTATTGAAAACTCTGAAGAAGCACTGCGCTTCTATTGGATATACTCTGGATGATCTTAAGGGCATTAGTCCCACGTTATGCCAACACAAAACTAATTTGGGGGCCAATGCTAAACCAGTTAGAGATCCTCAACGACGACTGAATCCCAAGATGAAAGAAGTGGTAAGAAAGGAGATACTAAAGCTCCTTGAGGGAGGTATAATTTATCCCGTTGCTGATAGTGAATGGGTAAGACATGTCCACTGTGTTCCTAAAAAGGGAGGTATTACCATTATTCCTAATGATAAAGATGAATTGATGCCGCAAAGAATTATTACAGGTTATAGGATGGTAATTGATTTCCGTAAACTAAATAAAGCCACTAAGAAAGATCATTACCCTTTACCTTTTATTGATCAAATGCTAGAAAGACTATCCAAACACACACATTTCTGCTTTCTAGATGGTTATTCTGACTTCTCTCAAATACCTGCGTCAGCGGGGGATCAATCAAAAACTACTTTTACTTGCCCTTTCGGTACTTTTGCTTATAGACGTATGCCTTTTGGTTTATGTAATGCACCTGCTACCTTTCAAAGATGCATGATGGCCATATTCTCTGACTTTTGTGAAAAGATTTGTGAGGTATTCATGGATGATTTCTTCGTTCATGGATCCTCTTTTGATGATTGCTTGAGCAACCTTGATCGAGTTTTGCAAAGATGTGAAGACACTAGTCTCGTCTTGAATTGGGAGAAGTGCCACTTTATGGTTAATAAAGGCATTGTCTTGGGGCATAAGATTTCTGAGAGAGGTATTGAAGTTGATAAAGCTAAAGTTGATGCTATTGAAAAGATGCCAGTCCCAAGGACATAAAAGGTATAAGAAGTTTCCTCGGTCATGCCGGTTTTTATAGGAGGTTCATTAAGGACTTTTATAAAATCTCTATGCCTCTAACTAATTTATTGCTAAGAGATATTCCTTTTGTCTTTGATGATGATTGTGTAGAAGCATTTGAAATACTTAATAAAGCTTTGATCACTGCACCTATTGTTCAGCCACCTGATTGGAATTTACCCTTTCAAATTATGTGTGATGCTAGTGATTATGCTGTAGGTGTTGTTCTAGGGCAAAGTGTTGAATTAAATGTTATCCAGTATGCTAGTAAAACTCTTGACACTGCCCAAAGAAATTATGCTACTACTGAAAAAGAATTCTTAGCAGTTGTATTTGCTTGTGATAAGTTCAGACCTTATATTGTTGATTCTAAAGTTACCATTCACATTGATCATGTTGCTATTAAATATCTTATGGAAAAGAAAGATGCTAAACCTAGACTTATTAGATGGATTCTCTTGCTCCAAGAATTTGATTTGCATATTATTGATAGAAAGGGAGCTGAGAACCCCATTGAAGATAACTTGTCTAGGTTAGACAATGTTCTTGATGACCCACTACCTATTGATGATAGCTTTCCTGATGAACAATTAGCGGTCATTAATGCTTCTCGTACTACTCCATGGTATGCTAATTATGCTAATTACATTGTTGCTAAATTTATACCACCTAGTTTTACATACCAGCAAAAGAAAAAGTTCTTTTATGATTTGAGACATTACTTATGGGATGACCTACACCTTTATAAAGAAGGAGTAGATGGTGTTATTAGACGTTGTGTACCTGAGCATGAACAGGAACAGATCCTACGCAAGTGTCACTCCGAACCATATGGAGGACACCACGCTAGAGATAGAACTACACATAAGGTATTGCAATCCGGTTTTTATTGGCCTACCCTCTTCAAAGATGCCCGTAAGTTTGTCTTGTCTTGTGACGAATGTCAAAGAATTGGTAATATTAGTAGACATCAAGAAATGCCTATGAATTATTCTCTTGTTATTGAACCATTTGATGTTTGGGGCTTTGATTATATGGGACATTTTCCTGCCTCTAATGGATATACACATATTTTAGTTGCTGTTGATTACGTTACTAAGTGGGTAGAAGCTATTCCAACTAGTAGTGCTGATCATAACACCTCTATTAAGATGCTTAAAGAAGTTATTTTTCCGAGGTTTGGAGTCCCTAGATATTTAATGACTGATGGTGGTTAACATTTTATTCATGGTGCTTTTCGTAAAATGCTTGGTAAGTATGATGTTAATCATAGAATTGCATCTCCTTATCATCCCCAGTCTAGCGGTCAAGTAGAGTTGGGCAATAGGGAGCTCAAATTAATTTTGCAAAAGACTATCAATAGATATAGAAAGAATTGGTCCAAGAACTTGATGATGCATTATGGGCCTATAGAACTGCATATAAAAATCGTGTGGGTATGTCTCCATATAAAATGGTTTATGGAAAAGCATGTCACTTACCTCTCGAACTTGAACATAAAGCATATTGAGCTATTAAAGAGCTCAACTATGACTTCAAACTTGCCAGCGAGAAGAGGTTATTTGATATTAGCTCACTTGATGAATGGAGAACCCAAGCATATGAGAATGCCAAGCTATTCAAAGAAAGAGTTAAAAGATGGCATGACAAAATAATACAAAAGCGTGAGTTTAACGTAGGTGATTATGTGTTGCTATTCAACTCTCGTTTAAGATTTTTTGCAAGGAAACCTCTCTCTAAGTGGGATGGTCCTTACGTTATCGAGGAGGTCTATCGTTCCGGTGCCATAAAAATCAACAACTTCGAAGGCACAAGTCTGAGGGTGGTGAACGGTCAAAGAATCAAACATTATATCTCAGGTAATCCTATAAATGTTGAAACTAATATTATTGAAACTCTAACCCCGGAGGAATACATAAGGGACACTTTCCAGAATGTTTCAGACTCCGAAAAGGAATAGGTATGTGGTACGGTAAGTAAACCGACTCCGAAAAATTCTAATGGCAATTTTTCTCCGTTTTGGAATATTTAAGAATTTTGGAAAGCAATAAGTAATCCGGGAACGACACGAGGCCTCCACGAGGGTGGAGGGCGCCCCCCCCCCCCTACTGGGCGCGCCCCCCTGTCTCGTGGGCACCTCGTGTGCCTCCCGGCCTCCATTTTCTTGCACGTTACTTCT
This sequence comes from Triticum aestivum, assembly GCF_018294505.1. Classification (NCBI taxonomy): domain Eukaryota; kingdom Viridiplantae; phylum Streptophyta; class Magnoliopsida; order Poales; family Poaceae; genus Triticum; species Triticum aestivum. The sequence continues at coordinate 268,840,833 of NC_057804.1, read as the reverse complement.
TTTGGTCGGTAAAAATTCATTATATAATCTCCCGAAGGTTTTGACCACCGTATCACGCAAAAATCTTCTGTTTTTGTTTCGAGCTATTTCTGCCGCGGGTTAGAGCAATATGTCATCCCAGGATTCGGAGGGAGAAAGCAATGTGGCTGATTTCCTTACAGACCCTAAGGTCTACGGGGACTTGGAGCATGGTGGCTGGACCATTGAGGAAGAGGAAGACTATGAGCCTAAGGGAAAGGAGTAGACGAGCTCAGACGAAGATGAAGCCCCATTACCTCAACCTAGGGACATGCATGTGGAGTATAAAAAGTCAAGCCTCCCTGATAGAGGAAAGAAGCCAAAGATCGAGTTTATCCCTTTTCGTCTCTTGCAGGAAAAGAAACAGGAACTATGCAGAAGGATATTAAGTCTTGAGCAGGAGATTGATGATCTAAAGGAGCAAAATGTTGTCCTCAAGCGCAAATTGAGTAACAAGCCTACATCATCAACAACACCACCTTCACCACCTCCGAGGACATAATCACATGGGTATGGGCACTCCCCTTGGCAACTGCCAAGCTTGGGGGAGGTGTCGCGGTATCGTATCACCATCACACTCCTATCTTTACCATTTTTGTTAGTTCGACCCTTTTAGTAATATCTTAATCTAGTAGAATAAAGTTTTGGGATGAATTAGTTTTGAGTTTTTCTTTGTGATCCTTCTATGTAATCGAGTCCGTGAGCTATCTATAATAAAGATTAGTGTTGAGTCAAGGGCTTTGCTATCCTGATATGATCTTGAGGAAATTAGAAAGAATAAAAAGAATAAAAGAGTTCATATTGATCTTATGGATAGTAATGACTTCCCACATAAAGAGTATGAGCCTTAAAAGTTGTTGAGAGTTGACAAACCTAGTTTTGGTCATCGTTGCAATTAATAGGAAGTAATAAAGAAAGAGAGGTTCTCACATATAAATATACTATCTTGGACATCTTTTATAATTGTGAGCACTCATTAAAGTATGACATGCTAAAGAGTTGATGTTGGACAAGGAATACAACATAATGGGTTATGTTTTCTAACATCTCAGTTAAAGTATATTGTCATAGATCATTCCAACATGTTGAGCTTGCCATTCCCCCTCATGCTAGCCAAATTCCTTGCACAAAGTAGAGACACTACTTCTGATTCCAAATATCCTTAAACCCAGTTTTGCCATGAGAGTCCACCATACCTACCTATGGATTGAGTAAGATCCTTCAAGTAAGTTGTCATGTTGCAAGCAATAAAAATTGATCTCTAAATATGTATGACTTATTATTGCGGAGAAAATAAGCTTTATATGATCGTGTGATAGTAATAAAAGCAACGGACTGCATAATAAAGGTTCATATCACAAGCGGCAATATAAAGTGACGTTCTTTTGCATTAAGATTTTGTGCATCCAACCCTAAAATCACATGACAACCTCTGCTTCCCTCTACGAAGGGCCTATCTTTTACTTTATGCCTTTTACTTTATGCAAAAGTCAAGGTGATCTTCACCTTTACCCTTTTCATTTTATCCTTTGGCAAGCACCTCATGTTGGAAAGATCCTGATACATACATATATATATATATATATCCAATTGGATGTAAGTTAGCATGAACTATTATTGTTGACATCACCCAAAGGTGAATACGTTGGGAGGCGAAATAACAAGCCCCTATCTTTCTCAGTGTTCGATTAAAACTCCATAACCATCAGTATTGCGTCAGTGTTACCAATTGTAGAAGACTATATGATAGTTGAGTATGTGGACTTGCTGAAAAGCTCTATTCTTGACTCTTTTCGATGTTATGATAAATTGCAATTGCTTCAATGACTGAGGTTATAGTTTGCTAGTTCTCAATGAAGTTTCTGAACCATACTTGACATTGTGAATAGATTGTTACTTGAGCATAAGAAATCATATGACAAAATCTATATATGTTGTTGTTATAAGAATGATCATGATGCCCTCATGTCCGTATTTTATTTTTATCGACACCTCTATCTCTAAACATGTGGACATATTTTTCGATATCAGCTTCCGCTTGAGGACAAGCGAGGTCTAAGCTTGGGGGAGTTGATACGTCCATTTTGCATCATGCTTTTATATTGATATTTATTGCATTATGGGTTGTTATTACACGTTATGTCACAATACTTATGGCTATTCTCTCTTATTTTACAAGGTTTATCATGAAGAGGGAGAATACCGGCAGCTAGGATTCTGGCTGGAAAAGGAGCAAATATTGAAAACGTATACTGCACAGCTCCAAAAATCCTGAAAATCCACGGAAGTCATTTTTGGAATTAATAAGAATTACTAAGCGAAGAAAGTACCAAAGGGGGCCCACACCCTGGCCAGGAGGGTGGGGCGCGCCCCCCTACTGGGCGCGCCCCCTGTCTCCTGGGCCCCCTATTGGCCCTCCGGTGCCCATCTTCTGCTATGTGAAGTCTCTTACCCTGGAAAAAATCATAAGCAAGCTTACGAGACGAAACTCCGTCGCCACGAGGCGGAACCTTGGCGGAACCAATCTAGGGCTCCGGTGGAGCTGTTCTGCCGGGGAAACTTCCCTCCGGGAGGGGGAAATCATCACCATCGTCATCACCAACGATCCTCTCATCGAGAGGGGGTCAATCTCCATCAACATCTTCACCAGCACCATCTCCTCTCAAAACCCTACTTCATCTCTTGTATCTAATCTTGTATCAAAACCACAAATTGGTACCTGTGGGTTGCTAGTAGTGTTGATTACTCCTTGTAGTTGATGCTAATTGGTTTACCTGGTGGAAGATCATATGTTCAGATCCTTAATGCATACTAATACTCCTCTGATCATGAACATGAATATGCATTGTGAGTAGTTACGTTTGTTCCTGAGGACATGGTTGAAGTCTTGCTATTAGTAGTCATGTGAATTTGGTATTCGTTCGATATTTTGTTGAGATGAATGTTGTCTCTCCTCTAGTGGTGTTATGTGAATGTCGAATACATGAAACTTCACCATTATTTGGGCCTAGTGGAAGGCATTGAGAAGTAATAAGTAGATGATGGGTTGCTAGAGTGACAGAAGCTTAAACCCTAGTTTATGCGTTGCTTCGTAAGGGGCTGATTTGGATCCACTAGTTTCATGCTATGGTTAGGTTTACCTTAATACTTCTTTTGTAGTTGCGGATGCTTGCAATAGGGGTTAATCATAAGTGGGATTCTTGTCCAAGAAAGGGCAGTACCCAAGCACTGGTCCACCCACATATCAAATTATCAAGGTACCGAACGCGAATCATATGAGCGTGATGACAACTAGCTTGACGATAATTCCCATGTGTCCCCAGGAGCGCTTTTCTCATTATAAGAATTTGTCCAGGCTACAAAAAGAATTGGGCCACCTTGTTGCACTTTATTTACTTTCATTGCTTGTTACTCTTTACAAATTATCTAATCACAAAACTAGTTGTTACCTATAATTCCAGTGCTTGCAGAGAATACCTTACTGAAAACCGCTTGTCATTTCCTTCTGCTCCTTGTTGGGTTCAACACTCTTACTTATCGGAAGGACTACGATAAATCCCGTATACTTGTGGGTCATCATGGGCCTGAGCAGATCCATGATTTTTGAGTTAGTATTAGTATTTTTAATAAAGCCCTAAAGATTACAGAGAAATAGAAAAACAAAAACAATTAGAGAAGAGAGAGAGAAGGACTTACCTAGTGCCACCAACCGGCCCAGCTCCTGAGCTAGCCCACCTGTTGGCCCAGCCTAGCAGGCCTCCCCCTGTCGTCTTCCTCCTGCCAGGAGGACAAACAGGTGCGTGACAAGCATGCCGACGACGCCTTGCCACCTCCTGCTTCATCCGCGGAACCTCGACCCCCCCAGGCATGCCACGGAGACGCCCCGAAGCCCCTGTTCCCTCTCCCCCACTCGCTGCTCCCTCTCCTCCTCTATAGTTCCTCCCCGAGATCCATCCGAGTGCTGTCGTCGCCGCCGCTCGTTGCTGCCGTGCCCAGCGCCACAGCCTCGCCTCCCTGCTATGCCCATCGGCTCCGCCACATCGCCCTGGAGCTCCACTTCTACACATGCATCGCCGGACGCCCCTGAGCTCTCTCCCCGTCATCTTCTTCAACCAAGGCCGCCGAGATCGCCGGCGTCCTTCCGTCGTCTTCATCCCTTCCCCGAGCTCGAAGAGGCCACTGCTGCAATCGCCGTGAGCCCCTCACGCGAACCCCCCTCTTCTGCGCCTCGTTTCCACGCCGTAGCCGCTGTTCTGCCGGAGACCGCCGTGTGCCTCCGCCAAGCTTCTCACTGTCATGGCCACAGCCACCGCAGCTCGTTCCCGAGCCCACCATCGTGCTCAGCACGATCTCGTGAGCCCGTAGACACCCACAGCGCCTCCTCCCGTGCTCTGTAGCACCACCCCGAGATTACCCGAGCTGCTGCCGCCGCCAAACCTCGTCGCCGACCACTTTTCCGGCCACCCCAACACCTACCACCGCCACCACTCGATGCGCGCCACTGCGTGCGTTCGAACGCAACAAACCACGGCCGAAACGATGCTCTATGGCTCGTTTCCGATGCCCTCTGCCGCGCCTGTCGTCACCGGCATCGAGCCGCCAGCGAGTTGGCCTCGTTTGACCTAGGGTTTGACCTCCCCTGGGTCAATGACAGGTGGGGCCCACCTGGCTAATGAAGCTAGCTTAAGTTAAATAAACTAGATCAGTTAGATTAGGATACTGACACGCGGGACCCACCGGTCAGATATGACCCTGGTCAGCGTTGTTGACTTGCTGACACAGGCATGACACAGTGCTGACGCAGTGCTGACACAGTAATTCCTTTTCTGGAATTAGTTTAATTCTAATTAATCAAAAAATCCAGAAAAAGGCTTAAACTTCTAAAAATCATATAAATTCAACCGTAACTCCAAATGAAATAAGTTATATATGAAAAATGATCAAAAAAATCCAATCTATCCATCTATACCGTTTTCATGCATGTTAGAGCAACTTATAGCTGCTGTTTAGTACAAATCATATGAATGGCATTTGAATATCCACTTATGGAGTTTGAATTTGAATCTTGGATTCAAACCAGCTTCATTTAACCTGTTGATAGTTGCATTAGCCCAAATCACAGCATATTAACATGTCATGATCATGCATCATATTGTTCATTGCATTGATTGTGTTCTTCCTTGTTTGCCGGTATTTGTCCCCTCTCAATAGACTACGTTCCGACGATGAGTTCGATGACACCGATGAAGAACTATACTATTTTCAGAAGTGCCAGGCAAGCAAATCCCCCTTGTTCATTCCGACACAATCCCACTCTCTCGCTCCTGCTCTCTTTTACTACAATTGGACAACAACGATTCATCTGTTACTTGCTGTGGTAGTTCAACCCTTTTCCTCTGCATGACTTGTCATTGCCATAGTAAATAGACGAAACCCACTAGCATGAGTAGGAGTTGTTTGAGCCCTGTTGTGCCTACTCATTCATGCTTGTTTGTCATGCCTGCTACTGCTTAGAGTTGAGTCAGGTCTGATTAATCGGGGATGAATCGGAATGGTGATGAACATGTCTTACTGTGTGTGAGCTAAGTGTGTGAACACGATTTGGTAAAGGTAGCAGTGAGAGGCCATGTAGGAGTACATGGTGGATTGTCTCATTGAAGCCGTCCTCAGGAACTGAGTTCTGTGTTTGTGATCCATGAAACAGCTACTACCATGCATTGGGCCCTGAAATATGACCCCGCTCGACTTCTTAACCACCCTTGTCCTCTTTCCAGGAGTTGCAAGTAGTTTCTGGTGTTTGTAGTATGTTGGAGGCCGTGCGCAGTGTTGACCCGAGGGGTGGGCTGTGATGCGGTAGGCACATTGCACAGTGTACCGAGCAGCCGTTTGGTCTCTCGGGAACCCTGCACACATCGTTCGGGGCCGTATGTGGAAACCTTAGCCGGACTCCCTGCGGATGGAACCTGAATAGGCGATAAACCCGGACTAGAGACTTGAGTGTTTAGGTAGGTCGTGGTCTACTCCCACGTTCTCTTTCGCTTGAACTCTGCCGAGCACATGTCGTGTGCAGACGCTAAGTGGTGGAAACATGTATGAAGAAGTACACCCCTGCAGGGTTATAAATAATCTATTCGAATAGCCGTGTCCACGGTAAAGGACCTCCGGGTTGCCTATACAGTTCATAGACAAGTGAAAGTGGATACTCTAAAATACGCAAGATAAGCATGAGTGCTATGGATGGCGTTCTCTTAGGGAGACATGAGCGGATCCATAGTGGTGTATTGATATGGTGAATATGTGGACTCGTGTGCGCCACCTCAAAAGAGTTACTCGCAGACGTAGTTCAGGATAGCCACTGAGTCAAAGCTGGATTGTTGCAGTTAAACCCCACCAACCGTTTGTCGATAATGATGCATATGTAGTTAGTTCTGATGTAAGTCTTGTTGGGTACATTTGTACTCACGTTTGCTTAATTTATGGTTTGTAGAGAGACTCCAGTCTCACAATTAGTTCTGCGTGGACATCGACATTTAGCTTGTTACCTCAGCTACGATCTTGTGCCCTTGGCAGGATCTGGTAGATAGTCAGGCTTCTCAGCCTTTTTCATTTGTAGATGTCTGTACTCACACATGTTAAGCTTCTGCTTGTGCTTTGACTTGTATACTCTGAATGTTGGGTCATGAGACCCATGTTTGTAATATCTCGCTCCTTAGAGCCTATTGAATAAAATACTTGAGTTGTAGAGTCATGTTGTAATGCCATGTTATATTTGCACATATCGAGCATATTGTGTGTATGTTATTGAAATGCTTGGTATGTGTGGGATCTGACTATCTAGTTGTTTATCCTTGGTAGCCTCTCTTTCCGGGAAATGTCTCCTAGTGCTTCCACTGAGCCTTGGTAGCTTGCTACTGCTCCGGAACACTTAGGTTGGCCGCCATGTGTCCGTCTTCATTCCTCTGTCTGTCCCTTCGTCACTCGGTGTCTACCGGAGTCCTGCCTGCTACAGCCCGGTTTACCGGAGTCCTGCTAGCCCAGTTGCTACAGCCCAGATTCACTCGCTGATGACTGACACATTCATTGTCGGGTCATGTATGCCTGTCCCTGTAAGTTAGTGCCACTTTGGGTTCACGACTAGCCATGTCAGCCCGGGCTCCTTGTCATATGGATGCTAGTGACACTATCATATACGTGTGCCAAAAGGCGCAAACAGTCCCGGGCCTGGTAAGGCGACACCCGTGGGAATACCGTGCGTGAGGCCGCAAAGTGATATGAGGTGTTACATGCTAGATTGGTGTGGCATTGAGCCGAGGTCCTGATAAACAGAGTAACGCATTAGGCAAGATCACATGATATAGAGGGATAAACTCAAGCAATATGATATAAACCCCATCTTTTTATCCTCGATGGCAACAATACAATACATGCCTTGCTACCCCTGCCGTTATTGGGAAAGGACACCGCAAGATTGAACCAAAAGCTAAGAACTTCTCCCATTGCAAGAAAGATCAATCCAGTAGGCCAAACCAAACTGATAATTCGAAGAGACTTGCAAATATAACTAATCATACATAAAACAATTCAGAGGAGATTCAAATATTTCTCATAGATAAACTTGATCATAAACTCACAATTCATCGGATCTCGACAAACACACTGCAAAAAGAGTTACATCGAATAGATCTCCAAGAAGATCGAGGAGAACATTGTATTGAGATTTAAAGAGAGATATGAAGCCATCTAGCTAATAACTATGGACCCGAAGGTCTATGGTAAATTACTCACAACTCATCCGAGAGGCTATGGTGTTGATGTAGAAGCCCTCCGTGATCGATTCCCCCTCCGGCGGAGCGCCGGAAAAGGTTCGAAGATGGGATCTCACAGGTACAGAAGGTTGTGTGGTGGAAATAGGGTTTCGTGGTGCTCCTGGATGTTTTCGGGGTACGTAGATATATATAGGCGAAGGAAGTCGGTCAGGGAAGCCACGAGGGGCCCATGAGGGTGGGGGCACGCCCACCCTCCTAGGGTGCGCCCTGGACCCCCGTGGCCGCCTCGTTCACTTCTTGACATCCACTCCAAGTTTCCTGGATTGCGTTTGTTCCAAAAAGATCTCTCCTCGAAGATTTCATTCCGTTTGGACTCCGTTTGATATTCCTTTTCTACAAAACACTGAAATAAGCAAAAAACAGCAATTTGGGCTGGGCCTCTGGTTAATAGGTTAGTCCCAAAAATGATATAAAAGTGTATAGTAAAGCCCATAAACATCCAAAACGGGTAATAGCATGGAAAAATCAAAAATTATAGATACGTTGGAGACGTATCAATATGCCATGTTGAAAATTTCCTAAATAAAAAAATGCACAAATTTTGTGTGAACTAAACCAAAAAAGAGAAAGAAAGAAAACATGTTGTGAAAAGTTTATAGTCGAGGGTCCGAAAGCTCAAAATAAGTAACAAAAAACAAATTTTCACAATAAAAATCCTAAGAAGTTCAAATTAAAATAACAGAGCACTTCAAAAAGTCATAAAAACATATTTCCTCTCTCTCTAAAAAATCTACAAATTCAAATTAAAATAGCGCAGATACAGACATATGATTTTTTTTGTTACTAAAAAGAAACAAAATCAAGAAGTCCAAATTACAAAAATGCAGGAGTTCGATATTTATAAAAAATTAGATTATCCTTGTTATTAGTGAATGGAAGCAAGAAATTCAAAAATAAAATAATGTGGTAGTTCAATGCACAAAAATTGGAAAATCCAAATTTGCTGAAGGGAAGATCATAAGAAGTTCAACTTTAAATAATTGAGCAAATCGATATTTATTACATAACTAGGACTTCTCCCGTTACTAATGAATAACACCAAGAAGTCCAAAATTTAAAAAAATATGAAGGTTCAATGTTTATAAAAACTCAGATTTTCCCAAATGCTAAAAGATTAAAATCAAGCAATTCAAATTTGAAAAACGGAGTAGTTCAATGTATATAAAAAATTCAGGTTTTCACGGTACTAGAGAATAAAACCAAGAAGTTTAATTGGAAAAAGCGGAGTAGTTTGATATTTATTTGAAAAAAATCAGATTTTTCTAGTTACTAAAGAATAAAAGAATAATTTCAATTTCAAATAACAAATAAGTTCGATGTTTCTAACACAACTCCAATTTTCACATTTCTAAAAAGCACACAAAGAAGTTCCAAAAAAAGTTAGAGTGGTTCGATGTCTATAAGAAACTCAGATTTTTTTTTCGTTACTAAAGTGAAATAGAGAGAAGTTCAAATTGACCACCGACAGAATTTCACGTACTGCATGGAGTGTGTTTCGTAAGAGAAAATAGGAATAAAAAGGTGAAGTCTAAAACTTTTGCTGCTAGAAGTTCAAGTGCATAGCCTGGGAAAGTTCGAAAAGTTCCTCCTGTTCAACATGTTTCTACAATGGAAGCACAAATTAAAGTAAGAAAAATAGTTTTGAAAATGTTATTAGAAAATGGATTTCCCTGTTTCTAAAAGAAACCTAGAAGTTCAAATTAAAGTAATGGAGGGGTTGCTCGGATTCTAACCACTAATAGAAAATAAAACCAACGTGAGGTTCAAATTAAAATAACATGGAACTTTGGTGTTTGTTAAAACCTAAGATTTACATGTTCAAAAAACAAAAACAAAAAACCAATGCCATTTTGGTATTTTTTCAAAACCAACTCATAAAACGAAAAACATTTCTTGTTAGATGTTCAAGTGCTCAACGAGGGAAACTTGGAAATTGCTACCCGCTTTATGCATACATAATTCCCTCTCCCGTTTGTGTCTATGTTTTTACAAATAAATAAAAATTAAAAAAATGTGGAGGAGGTCCAATATTTATGACAAAACTAAGATATTTTAATGCTAAAAGAAATAAACCAAGAAGTCCAAATTACAAAATAGAGATGTTTGATATTTGTAAAAAAAACTCGGATTTTCCTTGTTACTAAAGAATCAATATGACGAAGTTCAAATTAAAATAGAGGAGTAGTTCAATGCATACGGGGAACTCAAATTATTACCGTTTCTAAGAAAAATAAAACTATGAATTTCAATTTACAAAAAAAATGTTTGATGCTTATTTAGAAACATATTTCCTTTCTAAGAATATGACTGAGAAGTTCAAATTAAAATAACAGAGAAGTTTGAAGTATATAAAAACTCAGTTTTTTTTTGCAAGAAGTTCACGTCCACCTCCGTGCACGGTTCAAAATTTATATTGCGCGACGTCCGACCTCCAATTAAATGTTTTAAAATGGCAAAAAAAAGATGTTCGACCTTCAATTGCGTGTAATTCAACGTATACACAAAAAATGTGATGGAAGTTCATAGTGAAAACAACGAGAAGTTTAACTACTGTAAGGAATGCATTTCAGGTGAGAATAAGAATTATACAAAAATAAAAGCTTAAAAGGTTTGTTGAAAGAAGTTCAAGTCCTCTGTCCGGGGAAGTTCAAAAATTCTTGCGAGAGAGGTTCACCTTGTATTTCCATGTTCTAAAACACAATAAAGAAATTTCGTTTTTGTGTTTTAAAATAATTCTCTCAATCCACAAAGAAGTTCAGTTATTATTTGGGAGCAATTTGATTTCAAAAACAAAATCAAAAATTCAAATTATAGAAATGGAAAAAGTTCAATATTACATGGTGTGTATTTAATATGAGAAAAATGAATTAAAAGGTAAGGTCTAATTTTTTTTATAATTTCAAGTCCTCAGTCGGAGAAAGTTAAAAAAAATTTGTGAGAGATGTTTGTACAAAAGGAATACATTTGTGTAATACTGACGAATGGATGGGAAAATTACAAAAGAAAATACGTCACAAAAGTTCAACATGAAAATAGTAGAAGTTCAACTACTATAGTGAAGGAATTTTAGATGAAAAACTTTTAAAATCATCGTGAGTATGAAAAAATGATCAACACGGGAAAGTTGCGTGTTTACGGTAGCTTTCCATCGGTATATCACTTGCTCAATTCCGGTGAGTGGATGGAGAGCTACAAGCAAAAAAGCACGCGGTGAAGTTCAAGTAGACATGCCAAGAAGTTCAAGCTCTTCACGCGGTGCATTTTCGAAGAATCTGTTTTGCGATAAAGGCAGAATCCATGATCTCGTTGTTTTCAAAATTACTTGAAAACTGCTAGGAATCAAAAAAAATCATCTACATGAAAAAGTTTCCCATTTTCCATAGCTTTTCAATGGTATATTATTTGCCCATTCTGATAAAGTTTGTAGAAATTACAGCCAAAAAACGGTTTTAGCTATTTTCAAAATTGACTTAAAATAATAAGGAATTGGGAGAAACAATATATACCAAAAAGTTTTGAATTTCCTCAAGCTTTCCAACATCATATCATTTGCTGCATTTGGACATACGATTAAAAATTAGCTCGAAAATACGGAATCGGTGGAACTTGTACCGTTCCTGAATTACTTTTAAACCATTCAAAGTTGCAAAAAACTTTCAATATAGAAAAGTAGCGCATTTTCATAAGCTTTCCAATGCCATATCATTTGCCTCATTGGATTAGCCGTTTTGAAGTGGCATTGAAAATACGAACTCGGCTGTTTGGTTTGTGAAATTTTACAATTTTTCAAATTACTCTTTAACCATAGGGAATTAGAGAAAACTTTCAACACGTGGAAGAAGCAGTTTTGCAGCAGCTTTCCAACGCCATATTATTTGCCTCATTCTGATAACCGGTTGAAAAATGCGATCGAAAATACGATTTACATTTTTTATATGAAGAAAAAACGGTTTTCAAAACTGCTCTTAAACCGCTTACATTTTGCCAAAAAATTAACTTAGGTCATGATACTCGTGTCCATAGCTTTCGAATGGTATATCGGAAGCCCCATTTGGGCAATGTTTCTGGAAGTTCAACCTAGTACTGGGGGAAGTTCACGTCGAACAACTCAGGCATCACCACCTAAGAGAAAATCCGCTAATGAGCGAGATTCTATTTAAAATGGGCATTTTAGTTGCTAAAAAATGTTTGCAGATTACACTTACATCACATAGAACACGACTGACCAGAAAAATTGACGCGGGGTGACACGGTTGCGAACATAGCCCGAAGGTCGGGTTCCTACAGAGGAAAGTTGTCACACCCTGATTTTAATGGCACAACACTTAAGATGATAAATCATGATAAAATGTGGTTTTGACAAAAACTTTTGAGTGTTTTGGACTTTGCCTTGATTAGATTTTGTTTGTTGTTTGCAAGTGCTCTAAAAATCAAATAAATCCTCCAACTCTTGTACTTCATCTCCTTGCTCCAAAACTTCTTCCCACTGATCATGCCATGTGTATAGTACATTGTATAATTTTCGTACAAAAATAATTTGGCCAAAAAGTATTTTCTAAATTTAGTTTTCCAAAAACCCCTGAATTGAAGTTTGCACTACAAGTACTTGATTTGGGGTATGAAAAATCTTTCAAAGAGTATGTTTGACTCCTATTAGGCATAGGACTCCCATAAACCACAAAAATATAATTTTAAAAGTTATTTTCCTATTTTATTTAAAGGCTTTTTCTTAAGGCCAGAAATGGTCTTTAATAGGTTAAAATTATTTTATTTCTTTAAAAATATTTGGGAAAATTTAGGGAAACTCAGTGGATATATATTGTCCATATATATGAGTTTAAACACATGGTCATGTTCAAATTATTGGTCAAATCCCTCAAAAACCCTTTCTGGATATTTCAAGCTTTTGAAATATTTACAAACGAAATATTTTCTAAAAATTACAAGAAAACTCTAGAATGTCACATGTGACATGTTTGATGATCTTGCCAAGTCTCATGTCATGGAGAATAGTATAACCCCATGAAACCCTCTCAAAACCATTTCTTCCCTTTTTCAAGTTTGAACAACTTTACATTAGCAAACTTGTCCAAATGCTCTCAAACTTGGTACACATGCTCAAATGGTCAAATAAATCATCTAGACCAAGTGGAACAAGTTGGATAACAAGTTAACATGATCAAAGTGCCCCAAAACCCATCCTGTCTAGAACCAAATTTGAGTAACTTTACATTGCCAACTTTCTCCTTTTGATCTAAAGTTTTGTGGACATGTTAAGAACCTCTAATGATGACACTACACCAAGTGGTGCATCAAGGAGAATAGATTTGCATGACTAAATCTTGGGAAATCCATTTCTATTCATTTCTAGGGTTTGCCAAAGTTACATTGGCAACTTTCTTCAAATGAGATCAAACTTGGTGATCATCCTCAATTATATATGCCATTTGATCCTATTGATTCTCATGACAAGTGGGATCCATTTGCTTGACCAAACTACCATCAAACACCTTTTGCCATAATTTTGTGATCAACATTTGGGGCACCAAATGGATTCTCGTTGAGCCACAATTCTTACCACATCATGTCCTAGAACCCCTCTACCACTAGAAAAGTTGGATGGCTTCAGCTCAATTATTTGGGGGTGAGAACCTCATTTTTCATCTCTGTCCAGCAACTTTCCCTCTCTTTCTTCTCCCCCTCTCTCTTTCTTTGACTTTTCTAGCTCTCCAACGTCACCCCAGACTTTAGCCCATCACCCAGCACACTCCAGACGCAAGTGGACATGGCAGAGCATGCAAAACGCGCTCATGCCAGCCAAAAGCCTGCTCTGGAGCACGTTACAGTGGCGGCCGAGCCTTGCCGCCGTACTCCCGTCCACCTCAGGCCTCCCAAGCGCGCCAGTCGACGCGCCTCGACGTCCGCGACACGCCACAGCCTGGTCCTCCTCCTCCTTCTCCCTCCTGCTGCCCCCTCGCACGCACGCCAGAGCCGCCCGAGAGCCCCAATGGGCGAGCCCACACACACGGCGCTCTGCCACTCCCCCGCTCTCTCTCTCTCCTTCTCCCTTGACTTGGACCATGCCCACGAGCGCCGCAGATAGCCCCGAGCCTCCTCCCGTGGCCACTGCGACCATTTCCGTGGGTGCCCGTAGACCACGTCCACATTGAGCCACGGCCTCGCTATATAAGGCTGCCCGAGGCCTCTCTCTGGAGCCCCTTTGCCCTCTCTCCCTCTGGTACATCGCCCGGACCCGACCATCCCTCTCCTCGTGCCCTCCATCCACCATAATGGCCAGAGCATCACCGTCGGGCTCCGCCTAAATTCGAGCTAACCAAAGTGGAATCTGACTTCTCATGGTCTGCCTAAACAATGATTAGTCTATTGTATAATTTAACTAGGTCCATGTCTTTAAGAAATTGAGTGAAATCTACTTTTTCAGGCTTTAAACCCAATCATTCATATTTGTTGCGACCAAATGTTCTGTTATAACTTTAAAATTAAAAACCAAGTTTCCCTGGACAATTATACTTTTTTGTGAGCTTATTATTCACAAGTTATAGTAATATGGTATTATGGGCTTTGCTCCCAACATGATAAGGAGGAAAGAACTGCAGGCTATATTGTTCGTTGACATTCATGATCCGCGCTCGCAGGTTCCGACTCTTGTGAGCTACTGCTACAGATGATATTTGGTCCCCATCCTTGCTACTGGCTCCTAATTTTTGTGTGATGAACAAATGGTTTAGTTTACCGTGTAAAGCTGAGATTCTACATTGGTTTGGAATTTAACTGGTTACCTTTGTTTAATTTAATGCCATGCGAAACCTAATGTAGATGTTCATGTCTTCCCAATGATGTTAGTAGGAAGATTTTTTTTTGCTTTCTTCATAGTGTAAATCTGTTGTTCAAGCTTCAAATGTATCTTGTTTATTATCTTTCCTTTTCGGCAAACTAATGGACCATATTTCTACTCAAACAGAGGCAAAGACGTCTTCTTAATGTTGCAGAAGTTTGGAGGCATCAAGGTCAGTCTTAATGCACATAATGACTAATGCTTCCGCATTGTAATCTCTAATTTGTTATCGAGCTTCTATGCTTCAACACATCTAAAATTTCAAAAGCTTTTCCGGGTCGATACGGTTACTTGAGAATCGTACCAAAGATAGCCTTAGCAGTTCATTCCGTACCAAACTTGAGCAACACAAAAGTTAAGTTAGGTGACTGTTCTTTGTAGGAATGCATCCTCCTCTTGCTATGCAAACTGAGGAAATCAAAGTGATGGGAAAGCATTGTACAACAGCTGTTGACTTCAGGATATTTCATGGATGAGTTATACTCCTTGACTCCCATGTAAAGTTAACTTATTTTTCTCTCTGCATTAGTATGTTCCAAATTAACCACACACAATTTAATTAGGTGACCGTTCTCTGTAGGAGTGTATCATCCGCTTGCTATGCAAACTGAGGAAATCAAAGTGGCAAAGCAATTGACTGCATGTGTTGACTTCAGGATATCTCAAGGACGAGTTAGAATCTGTGACGCTCAGGTAAAATTAACTTATTTTGCTCTTTGCATCGGTATGTTCCAAATTAACTGCACAAAATTTAATTAGGTCATTATTCTCTGTAGGGATGCATCCTCTGCTTGCTACACAAACTAAGGAAACCAAAGCAGCAAAGCATTGTACTGCAGATGTCGACTTCGGAATATCTCACGAACCAGTTATACTCCTTGATGCTCATGTAAAATTAACTTATTTTGCTCTCTACAATTGCATAACAGAACGGTTGAGATAAACATCTCACTGCTGATATTTTCAAATGTATTGCAACCACTGTACAACCCATCCATCGTAATTGATATGTTGAGACTGGATCGCAGTAGTTGTTCTGCCTCATCTATCACTATCTGCGGGCTTGCTTTGATTATGTGTCTCCCAACTTTCTGTAACTAAAAAGCAGCCTGTAAATGTAGCTTGAATAAAAATGGTACCTTTCAGTTTTGTGCAAGTTCAAAGTATTAGTAGTTTCAGTTTGTCCAATTTTTGCAAGGATATTGTGTGAGGTCTGGTACAAATTTTTAAGACAATCACTTAATACATTCATGGGATTGCCAACTTTTGGTGTTTGCTGATACTAGCTAGGTCGGGCCATGAATTCCTAGAGGATTGTGGCAATTATCCTGCTTCGCTTGCAAGATTGGTTTCTAAAAATAACATGGTAGTTGTAATTTCAGATTGCTGCTGATTTGACTAAATATGTTTTGATTGTTTTTAAGCTTTGACTCTTTACTGTGTGCACAACTAATTCATTCCTAATTAAATCTTTCAATGGTTGATGGGAACACTACAAATCTTGCTTCTCTGCTTTTTAATGTTTCATATGTTTTCATGTACAAACCGAGGCAGTTTGTTCTTGTGGCTTCCAAAAGAAACCTGGAATGTTTGTTCTACAACTCTCTTTGGCTAGGACATTTTGGCTTCAAATAACATAAATGAACCTAAAGCTTCTTAATATTTTGTATCACTTTTTGTATTGATGTTCTTCATGCATGCTCATCTGCCAAGAGGTTAATCACATAATGTCACACGTTCCTCAGCAGGCACCAAGCCGTCTGCTGTTGTCTCTGCCTGAAGAAGGATTATGGTTCTCCACCTTTTTTCTACTCATATTAAAATTCCGGTATGTTCCTTTCTTTATTTTCTTTCAAGAAAAAGGTGGAACCTGTTTTTAATTTCCTATGATGATTTCAATGGCAATTTGTCAGTGTATTTCTAGCTGGAATTGTATGTATATCTTAAAATTTTGCATCGCAACAAATTAATAACGAGAATAGAAGCGTTTGCACCCATCTAACATATTTGTATGGTATTTTTCAAAAGCTCAAGCTTAAAGATGTGGCGCTATATGAGGCTATCATTAGGATGGAAGATAAATTTAATGTTAAAATATTGCTTGAATTTCCTTTGTTCTGTAAACGGCAATACAAGATATGTTGCGCCATGGTTTTTTTCCAAAAAAATAACAACTAGCAATTAACGACACATCAAATGTTCTGTGGATTAATTTGTCAGGTTGGATTTAGTAGGTCATAATGGTTTTATTCTACGACAGGATTAATTTTGCTTGTACTTTAACCAGTTCAAGATTTGGTGGTCGAGCACTATGATCTTTGCACACTAAGGTTCGGTTGTGTTCTTTGAGAAATATATGTCCTACAAGTCTCATGTGTCTTGTCTTATTTTCGCTTTCCAAGCTACAAGCTTTTGATATACTTCAAACGTGATTCTTTATATGTTGTTTGTTCCATCAATCGTAAAATGTAAATTAGCAATTAGGCGTCGACATAGTATAGTGGAACCATTGTGCTTGATGCAGTTTTATTTTAGTGTTGAAATGTTTTTCTTAGTTTGTTTGGTGTTGAGAAATATATTCGTTTTCCAACAAATGTTCTCTAAATCCTATCAACACATTTCCTGATATGGCCTTTGAAGTTTCTGTTTTATAACGATCTTTGTTGCAGTGGTCAACTTGAGTATGGTATAGCTTATTCTTTTCTGTTGCAGCTATTTCGGAGAAGTTTAGAGCTTCTGCAACCTTTTGAAGACACGATTTGTAGTTGCGGAGATGAAACAATCGATCAGTTGCGATGCATTACATAATCTTTTTGCTTTGGACATTGATGGGTATTATTTTGCCACAAAGGACAGGAGCTGTGCCATTTGACTCGAAGGATAAAGCGGTCATCACAAGGGGGTGGTCTTTAGTATGTACACAAAAGAGGAAATTTCCTTTTGTATAGAACCAAATTATATGATGTAATTGACCATTCTCTTGTACACAATGTTTATCATGTATTAAGTGCATTTTATTGTCAAATATGTTTACTTATTTTTAGTGCACAAGTTCATAACTCCTTGGACTTTCTAATTGCAGGCTCAACTATTTGAAACCACTGATCTGATTTTGTTGGGTCTATGTATTAGTGTATGTGTGTATTGAAGTTTGGTGAGTCTCAGGAAGAACCAAACTTTTGTTCCTATCTCATCATATGCTATCTTAAATGCAAAATGTTAGCTACTTCAATCTCATGTTTAAAAGTGTAATTGATTACAAATTGTGCATGCTCAAGTACGTAAATATTTGTAAAGAGAAATCATTATTAAGTTTCGATTAAAATGATATGCGTTGGTATCAAGTGGTTTTTCACACCTAAAATTACAAAAAAAAAATCAAGTATTTTCAATGCGCCCATGGTTTTAAATGGGACTCTGCGCTATTTGACCCAACGTTTCTACTCCAAGCGGCCAACCCAAAAACTCTATTTTGTTTTAAATGGGACTGCTACCAAAATAAAATGTGTATATATATCTAACTATAGACACGAATCCATCATGTTTCATATTAAAAGGGATTCAACCATGGATATTTTTTCATCGCAAACATGGATTTAACGTGCCTCTGCGCCATTTGCCGCAACGGCAAGCTACCGTTTATCCAGACTAAAGGAGATTAAATTTGTTGCCATATGTGCTTGCCCACAACTAAACCTTGAATATCTTTTTATCGCGCACATGGAATAAACATGCTTTCAATATAATATGATTTAACACATGGCCTTTCCACTACCAATATCGAATATGTCCTTGCAAAATGAAACTATTTTCATCGACAACATGGCTTTAGTGGGTCTCTGCGCCATTTGGCGCAACGGGTCAACTAGGGTTATCTTTCCCCCTCTTTTTTCCAAGAAATATATCATGGACAGATTTTTCATCATGATAACCATGTTTTCAAACTTGCTAAAAAAATACAACCATGCCAACTTTACTCTCTCATCATAGTGGCCATTTTTTCAAATTGAACATATTCATATTATGCAAAATTTCCCTTTTCCCAAACTATTATTTAACAATGCAATAAGCATGTTTACAAAATACCATGATTTAGTTGAAGGTTCTTGCAGCATGAAACTCTTTTCATCGACAACATGTCTTCAGCAGGTCTCTGTGCCATTTGGCGCAACGGGTCAACTAGTTTACATAACACAGAAGTTCAATGTTTATTACAAAACCAACAAGGTCAAATTAAAAAAACAAAGCAGTTCAAAAAGTTTACAAAAAATGGTTCCATGTTTCTAAAAAAACTTAGAAGTTCAAATTTAAATAACTAACAAGGTCAACCTAGGAGTTCCCTATTTCTAAAAAAATGTAGAAGTTCAAATTTAAATAACGAAGAAGGTCAAAAAAACAAGAAGTTCAAATTTAAAAAGCAGAGTGGTTAGATGTTTATTTTAAAAACTCAGAGTTCTCCAATAACTAACGAATAAACCAAAAAAGTTCAAACTAAAATAAGAGAGTAGTTCGATGTTCATATACCAAAAACATAAGCGTCACCTACAAAATATTAACTCTCGAAGTTCAAATTTAATAAAATGGATAGTTCAAACAAAATGTTATGGGTGTACAAAGAAAAAATATCATGGATTTCCTGTTATAGAAAAAAGATAAATTGAATGTAAAATAACAGAGTCATCAATATTATTTTTCATGTTTTTAAATAACACCAAGGAGGTCAAATGAAAATAACAACATAGTTCAACTAATTTATAAAAAACATATTTTCTTTGTTTATAAGAAAATCCTAGAAGTTCAAATTTAAGTAACGAAGCGGTTCAATGTATATTACAAAAACAAGGGTTTTTCGATTGCTAAAGGAAATAAACCAACAAGTCCAAATTAAAAAAATAGAGCGATTCAATGTTTATAAAAAATGATTTTCCTTGTTACTAAAGATATAAAATCAACAAGTTCAAATTAAAACAATGGAGTAGTTTGATGTATACGAAAAACTCAAATTCTTTTTGTTTTGAGGAAAAATAGAAGTATGAAGTTCAATTTTTTTAAATGTTTGATGCTTATTTAAAAACTTGTTTTTTCTAAGAATGAAACTAAGAAGTTCAAATTAAAATATCACAGAAGTTCGAAGTTTATGAAGAACTCTGATTTTTTTCTCATTACTAAATTTCAAAACTAAGAAGTTCAAATTAAAATAAGAGAGAGGTTACTGAAAGAAATATGCCCTAGAGGCAATAATAAAGTTATTATTTATTTCCTTATATCATGATAAATGTTTATTATTCATGCTAGAATTGTATTAACCGGAAACTTAGTGCATGTGTGAATACATAGACAAAACAGAGTATCCCTAGTATGCCTCTACTTGAATAGCTCGTTAATCAAAGATGGTTATTTTTCCTGACCATAGACATCTGTTGTCATTTGATAAACAGGATCACATCATTAGGAGAATGATGTGATGGACAAGACCCATCCATTAGCTTAGCATTATGATCGTTACAGTTTCATTGCTACTTCTTTCTTCATGACTTATACATGTTCCTCAGACTATGAGATTATGCAACTCCCGAATACCAAAGGAACACCTTGTGTGCTATCAAACGTCAAAACGTAAATGGGTGATTATAACTATGCTCTACAGGTGTCTCCGAAGGTGTTTGTTGGGTTGGCATAGATCGAGATTAGGATTTGTCACTCCGTGTTTCGAAGAGGTATCTCTAGGCCCTCTCGGTAATACTCATCACTATAAGCCTTGCAAGCATTGTGACTAATGAGTTAGTTGCGGGATCAAGTATTACGGAACGAGTAAAAGACTTTTCGGTAATGAGATTGAACTAGGTATGATGATACCGACGATCGGATCTCGAGCAAGTAACATACCGATGACAAAGGGAACAACGTATGTTATTATGCGGTTTGACCGATAAAGATCTTCGTAGAATATGTAGGAGCCAATATGAGCATCCAAGTTCCACTATTGGTTATTGACCGGAGATGTGTCTCGGTCATGTCTACATAGTTCTCGAACCCGTAAGGTCCGCACGCTTAATGTTCGATGACGATTTGTATTATGAGTTATGTGATTTGATGACCGAAGTTTGTTCGGAGTCCTGGATGAGATCACAGACATTACGAGGAGTCTTAAAATGGTCGAGACGTAAAGATCGATATATTGGAAGGTATATTTGGACATCAGAAAGGTTCCGAGTGATTTGGGTATTTTTTGGAGTACTGCGGAGTTACGGGAATTCACCGGGAGAAGTAATGGGCCTTATTGGGCTTTGGTGGAGAGAGGGGAGAAGGTCCAAGAGGTGGCGTGCGCCTCCCCCCTGCCCAAACTGAATTGGACAAGGGGTGGGGGCGTAGCCCCCCTTTCCTTCTCCCTCTCCCTCTCTTTCCTTCTCTCCTACTCCGAATAGGAAAGGGAATCCTACTAGGACTTGGGAGTCCTAGTAGGACTCCCTATGCTTGGCGCGCCCCCTAGGCCGGCCGCCTCCTCCCTCCCTCCTTTATATACGGGGGAGGGGAGCACCCCAAGGACACAAAAGTTGATCTTTTAGCCGTGTGCGGTGCCCCCCTCCATAGTTTTCCACCTCGGTCATATTGTCGTAGCTTAGGCGAAGCCCTACGCCGGTAACTTCATCATCACCGTCACCACTCCGTCGTGCTGACGGAACTCTCCCTCGATCTGAGCTGGATCTAGAATTCGAGGGACTTCACCGAGTTGAACGTGTGCAGATCACGGAGGTGTCGTGCGTTCGGTACTTGATTGGTGGGATCGCGAAGACGTTCGACTACATCAACCGCGTTACTTAACACTTCCGCTTTCGGTCTTCGAGGGTACGTGGAAACACTCTCCCCTCTCATTGCTATGCATCACCTAGATAGATCTTGCGTGATCGTAGGAAAATTTTGAAATTATTGCATTCTCTAACAGTTACAAAGGTTATAAAAAACTTAGAATTTTTCTCATTTATTAAGAATAAAACTATGAAGTTCAATTAAAAAAGTAGAGGAGTTCAAAAATCATTACAAAACTCAAAATTTTCTCTTACAAAAGAATAAAAAAGAAGTCCACATTACACAACAAAACAGGGTGAAGTTCGAACAAACATGCCCTAGAAGTTCAATTTATTCATGAAGTGCATTTTCGAAAACTCTGTTTTCGCAATGAAGGCATCACTCATGATCTAGCCGTTTTTAAAATTTCTTCAAAACGGCTTGGTAATAGAGAAAAGTCTATACATGAAAACATTTTGACTTTTTTGATAGTTTTCTAATGGTACATCATTCGCTCCGTTC
Source organism: Triticum aestivum (assembly GCF_018294505.1). NCBI lineage: Eukaryota > Viridiplantae > Streptophyta > Magnoliopsida > Poales > Poaceae > Triticum > Triticum aestivum. Next base: position 268,818,825 of record NC_057804.1, on the reverse strand, counting down.
CGGTAAATTATGCAAATATGATGATAAAAAACATTTTTTGCCATTTGCAAAAATGACTTCAAACCATTTGAAACTCAAATTCTTTCCATTTCTAGGAAAAATAAAAGTATGTAGTTAAAATTTTAAACTTTTGTTTGCTTATGGAAAAACCATACTTTTTCTAAGGGGTTCAAATTAAAATAACAGAGAAGTTCTATGGTTAGAAAAAAACTCACATTTTTCCTCGTCACTAAAGCATAAAATGAAGAAGTTCAAATTCAAATTAAAGGAACAACTAAAAAAGTTTAAAAAGAATTTTTATACTTTAAAAAAAACTATGTGAGTGCATCTAATGCCCTTTAGTGATTTTGGTGTATTGAAGACTTATAGGTTAAGGGACTAATGTGTTTGTGAGTGTACACAGGCTCTATAAGTCGATGAGGAGTTTGATATTTTGGATGAAAGTTGACCCCTAAAAATAAATGTCTTCATTTGAAGACTTTGGTTTTCTTGAAGACTTTGAAACTGAGGAAATTGGTGTGACCTTGAAGACTTGGATATTCATGCGAGGACTATGAAGCGAGTTCAAAGTAAAATAAAAAAGTGGTTTGATGTTTATTAAAATATCTAGGATATTACAATTTTTAGAGAAACCTCAAATATTCGCCGTTATTCAAGAATAAACCATGAAGTTCAAATTGAAAAAGATTGTCAAATTCTTTGTTTATTTAAAAATCAAAAACAATTCTTTACTCAGAAAATAAAAAATGTGAAGTTCAAATTAAAATAACACATAAGTTCAAAGTATACTAAAACCTAGGATTTACAAGTTCAAAAAACAAAAACAAAACAACGTCATTCTGGTCATTTTTAAAGACAACTCATAAACGATGATGAATTTTGGGAAAACTCTCTACATGCCAAAGTTTCTCCTATTTAAACTCTCTCCAACAGGATATCAAATGATATATTTCGTTCAACGGTTTAAAATTTTGGTCTATATTGTTCAAAGGAAGTAAGTTTTTAACATAACTACAAAAAAGCTCTTAAACCATCACAAATTAGAGAAACTGCTCAACATGTAAAGTTGCGCCTTTTCGATGGATTTCTAGCGGTATACCTTTTGCTCAATTTCAATGAGTGCTTTAGGGGATGGATAAAAGCAAAGAGAAGTTTAAAATGAAAACAACTAGTGGTTCAACTACTATTTGGAGTGTGTTTCATATAAGAAAAAGTAATGAAAAGGCAAAGTCTAAAAAGACTTTTGCTAGAAGTTCACGCGGTCAGCCCAGGAAAGTTCAGAAATTCTTGTAAAGGAGGTTCGCCGTGTATTTACATGTGCAAAAACACACACAAAATGCATGTTGTTTTTTGTGTTTTAAAAGAATTCTCTCAATCCTTTACAAATTTGAAACAAAATGCTCTTCAACCACTTTCCAAGGGTATACCGTATTCTTATTCCAAAATAAACGGATAAAACAAATTGGTGTATGTTGTTCGAAAAAAAATAACCGTTTTACAAAAAAATGCGTTTTTTCAACAGGTTTCTATGCAACTCTGATGAACGGTTGAGGAATTACGAACAAAAAAAATGTGACACAAGTTCAAAGTGAAACAACGAGCAGTTCAACTACTACACGAAACATGTTTCAGATGAGAATAGAAGAATACAAAACTAAAAGGCTAAAATGTTTGTTGCAAGAAGTTCACATGCTCCTCCCTACACGGTTCAAAAATTATATTGCGAGGCGTGTGACCTTCAATTACATATTAAAAAAAGGCAAAAACGGCATTGTTTTTACCATTTTTAAAACTGCTCTCAAACGGCAACAAAATTGTAGCAATTGTCTACATGAAAAAGTTGCTCAAAGTCATAAGCTTTTCAATGGTATATTATATGTTGCATTCTGATGAACGATTTAAAAGTTTCATGTATACCATTAAAAACACCATTTTATGTATTCAAAAAAATATGTTGAACCATCGCGAGTATGAAAAACTGATCAGCACGAGAAAGTTGCGTGTTTTCAACAGCTTTCCGTTGGTGTATCATTTGCTCAATACTGGTAAATGATTGGGAGTTATGATCAAAAAACAACACGTGAAAAGCAGAGTGAAGTTCAAACGGACATGCCCTAGAAGTTCAACTTCATCACGTGGTGCATTTCCGAATACTCCATTTTCGCAATGAAGGCAGAACGCATGATCTTGCCATTTTCAAAATTACTTAAAATATCTAGGAATCAAAGAAAATTTTCTATTTGAAAAAGCTTTGCATTTTTTATAGCTTTCCAACGGTATATTATTTGCCTCACTCTGATAATGTTTGCAAAAAATACGGCTAAAAAACATTTTTAACCATTTGCAAAATTGTCATAAAACCGTAAAGAATTGGGAGAAACATTTTATATATGAAAGTTTCGCATTTGTTAAAGCTTTCCAATGCCATATCGTTTGCTGCATTCCAACAAACCATTTAAAAAGATAACCTGAAAATACGAACTCGGAGGAACTTAGGTTGTTTTCTAAATTACTTTTAAATTTTTCAGAATTGGAACAAAAAATTTATATGAAAAAGAAGCACATTTCCAACGCCATGTCATTTGCATCAACCTGATTAGCCATTTTCAAATTATCCCAAAAAATGAGCTTGGTTGTTCGGTTTGAGAAATTGTGCCATTTTTCAAAATTGCTTTTTAACCATAGGTAATTAGGGAAAACTTTCTATATGTGGAATGAGCGGATTTGCAACAGGTTTCCAACACCGTATTATTTGCCTCATTCGGATAAACGATTTAGAAATGGGCTCGAAAATACGATTCATGTTTTTTTGTATGAAGAAAAACAGTTTGTTAAACTACTTTTAAACCGTGTAGATTTGATAAAAATTTAACATAGGTTGTGATCCATGTGCCCACAGCTTTCTAACGGTATATCACAAGACCCATTTGGACAATATTTGCAGAAGTTTAACCAGCCCTAGGTGAAGTTCAACTACTACTATTGCGATGGGTCGACTAGTTATTAGAATATTATTCTCATCTTGTGATCAGAATAGTAGGGTTATTCTAAGTGTGAGTGTAGAATAGGTTATTCTACATCCTAGTACTGGGTATAACTACACACATGTCTTATATACTACCGAGGTAGTATATATACTAATTTATCACTTTGAGTGTCGGTGTTTTGGGAACCAGGGTACCCAAACTTGCCTGCCTGTGGCCCATGGCGTGGCTCCATCGACGGTCTAGTACGGCCCATCTTCGGCCACGACAAGTCAAGACCCTCACGAGGGGCCAAGCCTCGCGAGGCGGACGACATCAAGACCTCCTAAAGGAGCGGCCTACCCAGATGGCCTCCTGAGGAGCGGAGATTTCTAGGCAAGCCCTCACCTCATAAGGTTGAGGTGACGCCGACCATGACGACCAAGGCCAGGCGTGCGCCAGTGGGCGCAGAGCGGCAGGTTTTCTCTTTGGTGCTAAGGAGGCAAACGCAGGTGCGGGGTCCCAAGAAATCAACCAAAGGTTGTTGTTTGCGTGCAACAAGACCAGGACCGTCAGAACGGAATGATGGATGTTATTGTCGAGCCCACCACGACGTCACGATCAGAAGCTTTACAGGCGAAGACCAACTTTTGTCAGGATAAGACGTACTACTTGTCCCCTTTCAAAATTGGCCACTATGGGATCCCTTCCCACCTAAGTTTTGGGGGAAGAGGATGGAGGCCACTATAAATATAGCCGAGCCACCACCATAGAAGGGATTGAACCCCCGGAGACCGAATCCCTAGAGCTCATCACAAGAACAAGCCTCCTGAGGTTGTTCTTCCTCTTGTACTAGTTCATCCTCAGCCCCCGCGAGGCTAATCCACCACAAAGCAGGAGTAGGGTTTTACACCGCAAGGTGGCTTGAACCTAGGTAAACTGTTGTGTCCATTTCCTTCATGTTCATCGAGCTAGGCCGTGAGAGCAACGAGTCGATCGGCTAGAGAGGTTGAGTTCTTTGCACACGCCCAGAGTTCGAACCTTTCTTGGGTCTGCGGAGCCCGGAATCCAAAATTGAGTATGTTCACATACTATATATAAGATACTCCAAAGTGTGTTACATGAAAAAATTACAAGTTGACCTATAGTTTTTATTATATTTGTGAAATACATACATATTTGTACATAAAAATGAGTAGGCTTAAAATATGGTAAGTACTACCTAAAAAGTAGTATTTATACTACCTAAATATTCTTATATACTACTCCCTCTGTAAGAAATATAAGAGTATTTAGATCACTACTTTAGTAATCTAAACATTCTTATATTACTTTAGAGAGGGAGTACATACTACGCATACATACTCTCCGATGCGATAGATACTACATAGAACATATATATATATATATATATATATATATATATATATATATATATATATATATATATATATATATATATATATATATATATATATATATATATATATATATATATATATATATATATATATATATATAGGAAAATGGGTTGGTATTCCTAGGAGTACATACTCCCACGTCCGATTCAACCTCCCATGCACCCACACCACGCCTCGCCTCCTGTTCGACCCACGGCTTGCCTCCTCATAAAACTAGATGAGATAATTATTTAAGTTGTTGGAACGGATTCCTTTTTTATAGGAATACCGAACGTCACCCTTGAAGCTAATCTCATCGATCTATTATTCTCGCGCATGCCTCGCTCGTACGGCGGCTGACCTAATTCTTGTAGCTTCGTCGCCGCCGACGGCGACTCGCTGCATGCATCAGCATGGAACAAGACGACACCCCCGTTTTTGCCCAGCAGGTCTCCGACGTCGAGCGCTCTCCACCGGCCACTCCCCCCGTCAGAATCAGCCACAACTCACACGAGGTATGCTGCTTATCATCGATCTTAGCTCGTGTGTAACTAGATGCATGTCCATATTCTATCGGTCCAAGTCTGAACTTTCCACGAGCAAAGCAAATATCTCTCTTCCTCGTTTTGTTGTTCAGTATGTAGACTAGTTGTAGTTGAATCAGTACAATTTTGCTCGCAGGGTCTCCACTCCCAGCCATACACGTCCAGGAAAGGCACCTTGTCACGCAGCGCGTCTCGTATACCTGATTGATTTGTCCCATCACTATCTGCATGCATGCATAAATTCCTAGCGGCATCAGTTCTTTAGCAACTCCTTTGATGTAATAGGTGGAAACCACTACATATTGGCTATAAATCTATACAATGGTTACGTGCTAATTAATTTTCTTTTACTTTCTTTTCCTGACAATGGAATTGTGATTGTATTATGTTACCAAATAATCGAAAAACGCATATCTTGTTTAGTGAGATTGTGAGAATATCGATCCCTTCCGTCATCTAGTTAGTGGATTTTAATAAAAGATGAATATATACATGTAGTTGTGCTTTAACCCCTTACTGTTTTGACTAAAAATATATCCCATACTAATGCCGATCTTGTACTTGGATTAATCGTTGCAGCCACCCGTCAATTGATTGAAGAAACAAGGAAGAAGCACCTTGTGTCACCACAGTTACCATGGGTGCAAAGCATGTAGAATTCATGTGACCGAGGAACGTCCAATCGATTTTTCTTAAAGTATATTTGGTGTCATGTGGAGCTTGATGGAAGATACTATCTTTTTTGTACTCCCTATTTTTCTAGCATTTAATCGTTCTTAAAAATGTAAGAGTAGTTGCATGTTCTGATCAAGATACAAATTCGTTATAAGATCCAGGTTCCTGTAGCACCACCAGAGAAGTATGTACGTTGTTGCCACTTGACAAGTATATACTCCTTTCCCAAGAGGCAGTATAAACTCGTTTAAAATTCTATGTATTTGCTTTCTAGATATTTGTTACATGATACAACTCCCTGGAACTCTAGGTGAAAATTAAGTAGGCATCTTGTTGTGGCCACTTGACAAGTATATACTCCCTTGCCAATAGGCAGTATAAACTCCTTTAAAATTGTACGTATTTGCATTCTGAAAAATATTTGGTATATGATACAACTTCTTGTACCTCTACCAGAAAAGTATGTATCATGTTGACCGCCACTTAACAAGTATATACTTCCTTCCCAAGAGGCTATATATACTCCTACAATAATGTTTGTACATATTTACATTCTAAAAAAATTGTAGATATTTCTTGATGAGAGAGCTACCTATTTTCTTTCAGTTCTATTAAGTGTATACTTCCAATTCAACAAACATAAAATAAGTATACGTTCCTTCAAAAAAGACAACATCATGCGTATACTACCAGTGAAAAATAAATTATCTGAGATCCCGCTAAAGTATATACTGCTTTCCAATTCAATGATGTATATACTACTAATCATCCAATGAAGTATATACTATTTTTTGAATAACCGTATACTGCTTTTCTAACAAGGAGAGTATAGTATATACCACGTATCACCCAATGGAGTGCAGACTGCTTTTTGTACTTGGAGTATGTGCTTAACTATCATATACGTCATCCAATGTAGTATATACTCATTCATGTGTTTGTTAGATAGTTGAGAATTTAAATATTCAATTAGTAGGCCACGGTGCATGCAAAACGGCCATCCACCAGATTGCTCGTTTGTATAGGAGGTTGTTTCATAGCCGGTTAGCCACGGGGCAGGATTATCCACTAGTCAAACACCTGATTAGACATGGGAGTACATACTCTTGGGAGTATAAAAGAGGATAATATTCTAATCACGGGATCAGGATAATATTCTGATCACAACCAGAACTTCCTGAGTTACTGATACGTCTCCGTCGTATCTACTTTTCCAAACACTTATGTCCTTGTTTTGGACTCTAACTTGTATGATTTGAATGGAACTAACCCGGACTGACGCTGTTTTTAGCAGAATTGCCATGGTGTTGTTTTATGTGCAGAAAACAAAAGTTCTCGGAATGACCTGAAACTCCACGGAATATCTTAGAATAAATAATAAAAAATCCTCGCCGAAGATGAAGACCAGGGGGCCCACACCCTGTCCACGAGGGTGGGGGCGCGCCCCTCCCCCCTGGGCGCGCCGCCCTACCTCGTGGTCCCCCTGGTGGCCCTCCGACGCCAACTCCAACTCCATATATTGGCTTTCGGGGAGAAAAAAATCAGAGAGAAAGTTTCATCGCGTTTTACGATACGGAGCCGCTGCCAAGCCCTAATCTCTCTCGGGAGGGCTGATCTAGAGTCCATTCGGGGCTGCGGAGAGGGGGATTCGTCGCCGTCGTCATCATCAACCATCCTCCATCACCAATTTCATGATGATCACCGCCGTGCGTGAGTAATTGCATCGTAGGCTTGCTGGATGGTGATGGGTTGGATGAGATTTATCATGTAATCGAGTTAGTTTTGTTAGGGTTTGATCCCTAGTATCCACTATGTTCTGAGATTGATGTTGCTATGACTTTGCTATGCTTAATGCTTGTCACTAGGGCCCGAGTGCCATGATTTCAGATCTGAACTATTATGTTTTCATGTATATATGTGTGTTCTTGATCCTATCTTGCAAGTCTATAGTCACCTACTATGTGTTATGATCCGGCAACCCCGAAGTGACAATAATCGGGACCACTCCCGGTGATGACCATAGTTTGAGGAGTTCATGTATTCACTATGTGCTAATGCTTTGTTCCGGTTCTCTATTAAAAGGAGGCCTTAATATCCCTTAGTTTCCAATAGGACCCCGTGTCACAGCCCCAGATCGGCCTTGTTTGACTTTGATTGCTCATCATGTCATCATGCTTAAATTTCTAAGAAACTTGAAATGGGGATTGCCTAAACCCTAGCATTAAAGGAATTCACTAGATTTACCTAAAATATTTTTCAGTAAGTCCAAATGGCTTTCAAAAATGTTCATCAATTATGGTAAATACTGTAAACAGTAGCCAGAGGTGATGCACATTTTTCCATGACATATTTGGGCTCTGAATTAAATCATATGGTATTTTCATTTGGGCATTTGAATACTATAAAATATTTGAAATGCTCAAATAATCATAAACTGAAAAGTTTACTGTTGGATATATTCTAAACAGTAGCCATGATTAGTTTCATGATTTTTGAAAGTGTCTGAGTATTTTTAATAAAGCCCTAAAATTTACAAAATAATAGAAAACTGAAATAATTAGAAAAGGAGGAAGAGAGACTTACTGGCTTACTTGGCGCTCACCTGACGGCCCAAGTGGTCGGCCCAGCCCACCAGACCTCCTTCTGTCGTCTTCCTCTCCTCGCCCCAAAGCAGCTCGGTGGCGAGCGCCGACGCTGCCCCGGCCACCTCCTGCTTCCCCCCGGCCACCTCCTGCTTCCCCGGCCCCTCCTAGACGACGCCATGGAGCGCCACGCAGCCCCTGTCTCTCTCTCTCACTCTCCTCGCTCCTCCCCCCTTCTCTGTTCCTCGCATGCAGCCACTGAGCGGAGCTCGTCGCCGCCGTCCACTGCCACCACGGCCACCGGCCCCCCCTCGCCTTGCCGATGCATCCAGAAGCACCGCCGTCCTCTCCTAAATTGTATACCCCAACCAGTTCGACCGCGGGAGCCCTGCAGCATCGTCCTCGAGCTCGTCTTCACCCCCGGCAGCCGGCAACCTCATCGTCGATTCGCCGCCGTCCGTGCGTCCCCGAGCCCCTGGGCTACCCTGCCACCTCCCTGTGAGCTCCCGGTCACCTTCCCCCTTACCCCGTGGTCTATCTCTCTCCGTAGACGCCGATTCGAAGACGACCGAAGCTCGCCGCCGCCATGCCTCCTCGCCGTCGTGGGTTGAGCGCGAACCACCCACGCCTATGCACTCAAACGTGCTCATGGTTCCCCCAGGAGGCCAACTCAGTCGCTAGTCGGCCCCCTAGTGCATCGCAGGCTCGTGCCCGCATGTTCCCGAACTCCGCCGCCGCCGCGAGCTCACTTCCGGCGAGCTCCGGCCACCCCAGCCGCGGCCACAACCACCGCTGGATGCGTCGCGTCGCGGACGTTTCAACGAGCCAAACCGCGCGCCAAACCATCGCCCCTAGCTCAAATCCGAGCCGCGCCGCCGTGCGGAATGGTCGCCGCCGGCGATACTCCGGCGACTGCCGATGTGGCATGCTTAATTAGTGTTAATGGTCCAACTAATTAACCCCTAGAGCCACAGACAGCCGGGCCCCACCGCCTAACTAACCGGCTAACTAAAATAGATTAAGTTTAATCTAATTGCAGTGGCCCCACACGTCAGCTTTGACCGCGCTGACGTGGCTGTTGACTGGGCCCACATGTCAGTGAGCTAAGCAGCCCTGTGACACTAACGTGTGGACCCCACAGGTCAGTTTGACCTGGACCAGCCCGTTGACCTGCTGACGTCACTATGAGGTCATGCTGACGCAATAATTCCTTTCTGGAATTTAAATAAATCTTAAATGTTTATTTATTTCAGATAATAGCTAAAACTTCTAAAAATCATAGTAATTCAACCGTGACTCCAAATCAAACAAATTATATATGAAAAATTATCAGAAAAATTCAAGGAATCCATCTGTACCATTTTCATGCATGTTTGAGCAATGTTTGTCCTCTGTTTTGGACAAAACAAATAAATGGCATTTAAACTCTCACATATGGAGTTTGAATTTGAATCTTGTATTCAAACCAACCCCATTTAACTTGTTGCTAGATGCATTAGCACAAAACACATTCATGTTGCCATGTCATAGCATGCATCATACTGTGCATTGCATTGATCGTGTTTCTTTTGTGTTTGCCGGTGTTGTTTCCCCTCGGTAGATGCTGTACCGATGATGTGATCGTTGACACTGATGAAGACTGAATGTTATCTTCAGAAGTGCCAGGCAAGCAAAACCCCCTTGTTCATTCCGATACAATCCTACTCTCTCGCCCTGCTCTCTTTTACTGCATTAGAACAACAACGAGTCATTTGTTACTTGCTACGGTAGCTGAACCCCTTTATCCTCTGCATGACCTGTCATTGCCACAGTAAATAGGTGAAACCCACTAGTATGAGTAGGAGTTGCTTGAGCCCTGTTGTGCCTACTCATTCATGTTTGTTTGTCATGCCTGCTATTGCTTAGAGTTGAGTCAGGTCTGATTCATCGGGGATGAATCAGAGGTGTGTGAACATGTCCTACTGTGTGTGAGCTAAGTGTGTGAACACGATTTGGTAAAAGGTAACGGTGAGAGGCCATGTAGGAGTACATGGTGGGTTGTCTCATTGAAGCCGTCCTTAGGAACTGAGTTCTGTGTTTGTGATCCATGATTCAGCTACTACCATGCATTGGGCCCTGAAATATGACCCCGCTCGACTTCTTATTCACCCTAGTCCTCTGTTCAGGAGTTGCAAGTAGTTTCTGGTGTTTGTAGCTTACTGGAGGCCGTGGACAGCGCTGACCGTAGGGGTGGGCTGTGATGCGGTAGGTACGTGGCACGGTGTACCGGATACCCGTTAGGTATCTCGGGAACCCTGCACACATCGTTTGGGGCTGTGAGCAAAACTCCGGCCGGATCTCCTCATGGATGGAACCCGAATAGGCGATAAACCTGGACTAGAGACTTGAGTGTTTAGGTAGGTCGTGGTCTACACCCACGTCGGCTTTCGCTTGAAGTCTGCCGAGCACATGCCGTGTGCAGACGCTAAGTGGTGGAAACATGTATGAAGAGGTACACCCCTGCAGGGTTAACATCATCTATTCGAATAGCCGTGTCCGCGGTAAAGGACTTCTGGGTTGCTTATATCAGTTCATAGACAAGTGAAAGTGGATACTCTAAAATACGCAAGATAAGCGTGAGTGCTATGGATGGCATTCTCGTAGGGAGACGGGAGCGGATCCATAGTGGTGTATTGATATGGTGAATATGTGGACTCGTGTGCGCCACCTCAAAGGAGTTCCTTGCAGTCGTAGTTTAGGATAGCCACAGAGTCAAAGCTGGCTTGCTGCAGTTAAACCCCACCATCCCCTTGTTGATAATGATGCATATGTAGTTAGTTCTGATGTAAGTCTTGCTGGGTACATTTGTACTCACGTTTGCCCATTTTATGTTTTGCAGAGAGACGTCAGTCTCACTAGTAGTTCCGCATGGACTTCGACGTTTAGCTTGTTACCTCAGCTACGATCTTGTGCCCTCGGCAGGATCTGGTAGATAGTCAGGCTTCTCAGCCTTTTTCATTTATAGATGTCTTTACTCAGACATGATAGCTTCCGCTTGTGCTTTGATTTGTATGCTCTGAATGTTGGGTCATGAGACCCTTGTTTGTAATATCTCGCTCCTCGGAGCCTAAGGAATAAATACTTGAGTTGTAGAGTCATGTTGTGATGCCATGTTGTATTTGCACATATCGAGCATATTGTGTGTATGTTATTGAAATGCTTGGTATGTGTGGGATCTGACTATCTAGTTGTTTATCCTTGGTAGCCTCTCTTACCGGGAAATGTCTCCTAGTGTTTCCACTGAGCCATGGTAGCTTGCTACTGCTCCGGAACACTTAGGCTGGCCGGCATGTGTCCTTCTTTGTTCCTGTGTCTGTCCCTTCGGGGAGATGTCACGCGATGAATACCGGAGTCCTGTTAGCCCGCTACAGCCCGGTTCACTGGAGTCCTGCTAGCCCAGTGCTACCGCCTGGATTCACTCACTGCTGACCGACACGTTCGATGCTGGGTCATGGATGCCTGTCCCTGTAAGTTTGTGCCACTTTGGGTTTACGACTAGCCATGTTATCCCGGGCTCCTTATCATATGGATGCTAGCGACACTATCATATACGTGTGCCAAAAGGCGCAAACGGTCCCGGGCAAAGGTAAGGCGACACCTATGGGAATACCGTGCGTGAGGCCGCAAAGTGATATGAGGTGTTACATGCTAGATCGATGTGGCATTGAGTCGGGGTCCTGACAGTGTTTGGTATCAGAGCCTGACTGCATGTAGGATTACCAAGCCAAACTGGTCGAAGTTGAGTCTAGAAATTCTTTAGTTATATAAGGGAATTGATTGTGGGATGGAATGTAAGGCTCTTTTTACTCCTTTACCTCATGCCCTTCTGATCTGAGTCATCTTATCTTTTCTACGGGGTTAAGGAACTAGGCTTTCTCTTCTTTCTATCAGGATCACGTGTTACTAATCCGTAGACCTATAGAACTGTTGGACTTAAGCCTCAGTCCAGTTCCTACTACTTCTGTATGTTAACTGATGATCTCGAAACCTCGATATTGTGCTTCTGAGTGGTTATGCCACCATTTTTGTGATTGTCTCAAATCTTTTTGAGCATTTACAGACGTTATGTTGTCCGAGTCATCCCAGGTTTCTAAACAATCTGATGCACTTGCAAGTCCTTTCCCTCTGGTTTTTATGTTCCTTTGGGCCAGGTTAATCACACTAATTGTTGAGTTGAGGTATTCTATTGCCTTGACATATATGTTGGAGTTCCTATTATGACCCTAAGTGCTTAGAGGATCATCTAGTGATCTAGCCATGATCTGTGTTTCCAGTGTGATGATTCTGGCCGTCATTATCGAAAGCATCCCGTGATGCCATTTAGTTAGTAGGCATTCTATTTCTAGGTTCTGAACCCGAGATTCACCCCATTTACCTCATGTTGATAGTGTTGCTAGTTCCTTTAGGAAATTAGTAACTTTTGCATTAGTCCTCGAGGTCCATGGTATTTCCTTCTTCCAAATACTATGAACCGCTTATGGCAGATGTTTATTGGATCAAAAGATCACAATTAGAGTACTCTTGAGGAGTTCTCCATTCATAAATCGTGACTCTGCCAGTCCTACCTCTCTGCATGGGTTATCCGGAAGAAACATGTTGAACTTGGTTCGACATACTAATCTATGCATCCATAACTCAGAAAATTATATGTTCTTTGAGTTGTCCCTCTTAGTTGTATCCTGACCCTCGTCTATCAATGGATAGTCAAGAGTATGCGTGCATTCGTTCATCGATGCCTATTACTCTTGTGGTCCATCGAGCCATTCTATTCTGGAATGACTAGGAGAAGCAAACTCCAGTACCTCATCCATATCCAGGAACGGGTCAAAGAAGTTGTGCTCCGCAAATCAAATTGCTAATCCAGCTTTTGTTCTGCTATACCTTGGAGTATTACCATCTTTATATTGGGATTGTTATAGGAATTGCACACCATCCTATGAACTCTTGGTACAGTGATACTTCTTGCCATCATTGTTCATTCCTCGGTTCCTGTGTTATTGTAACCAGAATGCCGACAAGTGAATCGTGGTGTGTGAAATCAATACTGCTAGCAACTCCGTTGCTTGGTAGTTAAATGGACAACAACCTCATTCTTAGCGTGCTGATTATTGAGTCATCATTCTAAGATTGATCGTGCTACCTAGTCCTTATTCCTGGTGCACTTTTCAATCAATGAGTTAGGATAGTGTCAATCCTTGCTTGTTTGATTATATTGTCTTGCCCTGAAAAGCAAGATTGTTCTCAAGCTTAGTAACATACCGGTGGTTCGTGATTTTCCGAATATCTTCTCGGAAGTATTACCAGGTTGTCATCTGGCCGCTATGTTGAGTTCGTGAACAAGTTGGTTTATTCCTGTAAACCACCCCTTCTCCAAGAATCTGTATTGGATACCCTGAGCTAGTTGGTTGAGTTAAACAACAACTTGGAGAGTTGGAAGATAAAAGCTTGTCCGACTTAGTTCATTTTAAGGGATATCTTGTGTGTGTGTTGAAGAAAGGTGATATCTTCATTGATTGATCCTCGCGATCAATTGTTGGACCTATCGTCCTAACCAAAACTCTGATTTGAGTATGGGCTATCCTCAAATCAAGTCAGAACCAACGATGTTCGTAATGTTGTCTTACTCGTGGTTTTTCCTCGAGCATACACCATTATATTCTTTGGTCTGACCAATGCTATCACCGTGTTCACTTAACTATGGAATTCCTTTTAAAAGGAAACCTGGATGAATTGTTGTTGAGCCCATCGACAACATCCTTGTCTCCTCCATGATTTTGTTGAACATTAAGCTAGTGATGGAAACTTGTGTAAGCATTTTCTTCATGCCCCGCTCATGAAGTATATGTTGGATGGAAGAAGTGATTTCCTCTGATTCACGTGCATTTGATGTAATTTGCCGCCGTGAATTCGAGAAAGTTTGTTTTTGCTCCTCTGGAATCATCCCAAGTCAGTCATGCATGTGCGAAGTATTCTGTGGTCTGGTAGACTGATCATCTTCATTCCATATGTATCCCCTAGCACACCAAGCCACTGATTGATTTGTTCAAGGAAAGGAAGTTCCTTCTTAAGAGCACGCCTTATGCAAGGACTTCAATATCCTCGATTATGGTTCCACACCTGAACTCAGTAGTGTTTTATTGTAAGACTACCATGGGATCATGTTTGTCTGGGACAGCCTGTTCACATGTTTGTAGCAGAACCAGCTCATGTCTTGGAGCTTACTACCGTAGTTCATTCCCCGAGAATCTCACAACGCCGTCTCGTCGATTTGTGTTGTAAACTTTAATTTTTCTTTCTAGACTCGATGAGTCTGGAATATCCTGACACCAGCCAGATCTCAATCTCAGGCAGATATGATGGTTGGAATATTTCCCAAGAACTATAATATTGGTCTCTCGATAACCGGTAAAGTGGATGTCGTGGCCAACACACCCAGCCGGAAGACCTATTATTGTAGTATCTTGATTGAGGAAGTTGGCCACCTCCCCATAAGGACTTCGTAGGATTTACTCCCTAGTTGTTCCTTATGATTTTTGTGTTCCCGAAGTCCGACCTTTACTTGATGTCCTAGATATCAACCCAGTTTGATAAATGGGTTACGCTAGCACATTAAGGAGAGCATTAGAAGCGGAGTGCTAAATGTCTCTTGGTCGATCATCCAGATTTTATTTCCTTGGCCTCGCTAAGGTGAAATCTGAGAAAGTGTTATCTTCCTTTGCATCTGCATCATCCATCATCATTCATCATGGTAGCAAGTTGTGTTGCCAGGATCCTTGACACGGATATTGGTAAAATCTTGATGATTATGGAAATGCCCAAGTTCTTGAGAGCACGCGCAAGTGTTAGGTGTTATCATCGACACTAACTGGGATGCTCTCGGTTTCCTCGGTTATGTTATAACTTTTCAAAATAGTGAATTCACTCTCTATTGTTGGGTTCTTCCCCAGTTACCAGAATCATTCCCAGCATTTGCATTTTGTTCCCAGCTTGCACCGCCAATGTGCCATTCTATCATGGGTCTCTTCCATTTCCGGTGGTAAGCAAATTCATCCATTACGTTGTCTTCAACAAGGTAATCCACATCATCCAAGTCCGAGCATGCCATTCTACCGACCCCCTCCAAACGATCGCTCGAGAATTGCCTTGGGCTGGTTTAAAGAGTTTCAATGATCTCTGAATCAAAGGTAATTCTTTTTGCCACTTAAGGGGATATATCTACGAGTCACCATCCCTAAGGTGCCTCGTTGTGGTATCATGGCAACTCAACTCCTCGCTACGTTGACAATCGTTTACCACTTTTTTTAAGTGTGGAATTGTAGTCTACCTGGTAAACCTCCGTCATTTGTTCCACTCCTTTCCGCTAGAGGTGTGCTTCGTCTCTCAGCTCAAGAGATGTTGCTATGTCTCATTCCGTGAGTTAATCCTGAGTTATTCGACCTTCGAGAAGAACGATTCTTTTCGGGTCTTTCCTTCCTCTCGTTGTCATGATAGTTGGAGTTCTCAGAGCAAGACTTCAAGACAATGATGGTGAACGAATCAAAGTTCATTTGGAGTGCAACCTGGATCGTGAAGATTGTGCTAGTTTGCGTTCCCCCTTCACCTTACCCTACGCCTGAATCTCGGGTCGAGATTCTTGTTTAGTGGGGGTGAGCTGTCACAGCCCTAGATCGGCCTTGTTTGACTTTGATTGCTCATCATGTCATCATGCTTAAATTTCTAAGAAACTTGAAATGGGGATTTCCTAAACCCTAGCATTAAAGGAATTCACTAGATTTACCTAAAATATTTTTCAGTAAGTCCAAATGGCTTTCAAAAATGTTCATCAATTATGGTAAATACTGTAAACAGTAGCCAGAGGTGATGCACATTTTTCCATGACATATTTGGGCTCTGAATTAAATCATATGGTATTTTCATTTGGGCATTTGAATACTATAAAATATTTGAAATGCTCACATAATCATAAACTGAAATGTTTACTGTTGGATATATTCTAAACAGTAGCCATGATTAGTTTCATGATTTTTGAAAGTGTCTGAGTATTTTTAATAAAGCCCTAAAATTTACAGAATAATAGAAAACTGAAATAATTAGAAAAGGAGGAAGAGAGACTTACTGGCTTACTTGGCGCTCACCTGGCGGCCCAAGTGGTCGGCCCAGCCCACCAGACCTCCTTCTGTCGTCTTCCTCTCCTCGCCCCAAAGCAGCTCGGTGGCAAGCGCCGACGCTACCCCGGCCAACTCCTGCTTCCCCCCGGCCACCTCCTGCTTCCCCGGCCCCTCCTAGACGACGCCATGGAGCGCTACGCAGCCCCTGGCTCTCTCTCTCACTCTCCTCGCTCCTCCCCCCTCCTCTGTTCCTCGCATGCAGCCACCGAGCGGAGCTCGTCGCCGCCGTCCACTGCCACCACGGCCACCGGCCCCCCCTCGCCTTGCCGATGCATCCAGAAGCACCGCCGTCCTCTCCTGAATCGTATACCCCAACCAGTTCGACCGCGGGAGCCCTGCAGCATCGTCCTCGAGCTCGTCTTCAACCCCCGGCAGCCGGCAACCTCATCGTCGATTCGCCGCCGTCCGTGCGTCCCCGAGCCCCTGGGCTACCCTGCCACCTCCCTGTGAGCTCCCGGTCACCTTCCCCCTTACCCCGTGGTCTATCTCTCTCCGTAGTCGCCGATTCGAAGACGACCGAAGCTCGCCGCCGCCATGCCTCCTCGCCGTCGTGGGTTGAGCGTGAACCACCCACGCCTATGCACTCAAACGTGCTCATGGTTCCCCCAGGAGGCCAACTCAGTCGCTAGCCGGCCCCCTAGTGCATCGCAGCCTCGTGCCCGCATGTTCCCGAACTCCGGCGCCGCCGCGAGCTCACTTCCGGCGAGCTCTGGCCACCCCAGCCACGGCCACAACCACCACTGGATGCGTCGCGTCGCGGACGTTTCAACGAGCCAAACGCGCGCCAAACCATCGCCCCTAGCTCAAATCCGAGCCGCGCCGCCGTGCGGAATGGTCGCCGCCGGCGATACTCCGGCGACTGCCGATGTGGCATGCTTAATTAGTGTTAATGGTCCAACTAATTAACCCCTAGAGCCACAGACAGCCGGGCCCCACCGCCTAACTAACCGGCTAACTAAAATAGATTAAGTTTAATCTAATTGCAGTGGCCCCACACGTCAGCTTTGACCGCGCTGACGTGGCTGTTGACTGGGCCCACATGTCAGTGAGCTAAGCAGCCCTGTGACACTGACGTGTGGACCCCACAGGTCAGTTTGACCTGGACCAGCCCGTTGACCTGCTGACGTCACTATGAGGTCATGCTGACGCAATAATTCCTTTCTGGAATTTAAATAAATCTTAAATGATTTATTTATTTCAGATAATAGCTAAAACTTCTAAAAATCATAGTAATTCAACCGTGACTCCAAATCAAACAAATTATATATGAAAAATTATCAGAAAAATTCAAGGAATCCATCTGTACCATTTTCATGCATGTTTGAGCAATGTTTGTCCTCTGTTTTGGACAAAACAAATAAATGGCATTTAAACTCTCACATATGGAGTTTGAATTTGAATCTTGTATTCAAACCAACCCCATTTAACTTGTTGCTAGATGCATTAGCACAAAACACATTCATGTTGCCATGTCATAGCATGCATCATACTGTGCATTGCATTGATCGTGTTTCTTTTGTGTTTGCCGGTGTTGTTTCCCCTCGGTAGATGCTGTACCGATGATGTGATCGTTGACACTGATGAAGACTGAATGTTATCTTCAGAAGTGCCAGGCAAGCAAAACCCCCTTGTTCATTCCGATACAATCCTACTCTCTCGCCCTGCTCTCTTTTACTGCATTAGAACAACAACGAGTCATTTGTTACTTGCTGCGGTAGCTGAACCCCTTTATCCTCTGCATGACCTGTCATTGCCATAGTAAATAGATGAAACCCACTAGTATGAGTAGGAGTTGCTTGAGCCCTGTTGTGCCTACTCATTCATGTTTGTTTGTCATGCCTGCTATTGCTTAGAGTTGAGTCAGGTCTGATTCATCGAGGATGAATCAGAGGTGTGTGAACATGTCCTACTGTGTGTGAGCTAAGTGTGTGAACACGATTTGGTAAAAGGTAACGGTGAGAGGCCATGTAGGATTACATGGTGGGTTGTCTCATTGAAGCCGTCCTTAGGAACTGAGTTCTGTGTTTGTGATCCATGATTCAGCTACTACCATGCATTGGGCCCTGAAATATGACCCTGCTCAAATTCTTATTCACCCTAGTCCTCTGTCCAGGAGTTGCAAGTAGTTTCTGGTGTTTGTAGCTTACTGGAGGCCGTGGACAGCGCTGACCGTAGGGGTGGGCTGTGATGCGGTAGGTACGTGGCACGGTGTACCGGATACCTGTTAGGTATCTCGGGAACCCTGCACACATCGTTTGGGGCTGTGAGCGAAACTCCGGCCGGATCTCCTCATGGATGGAACCCGAATAGGCGATAAACCTGGACTAGAGACTTGAGTGTTTAGGTAGGTCATGGTCTACACCCACGTCGGCTTTCGCTTGAAGTCTGCCGAGCACATGTCGTGTGCAGACGCTAAGTGGTGGAAACATGTATGAAGAGGTACACCCCTACAGGGTTAACATCATCTATTCGAATAGCCGTGTCCGCGGTAAAGGACTTCTGGGTTGCTTATATCAGTTCATAGACAAGTGAAAGTGGATACTCTAAAATACGCAAGATAAGCGTGAGTGCTATGGATGGTGTTCTCGTAGGGAGACGGGAGCAGATCCATAGTGGTGTATTGATATGGTGAATATGTGGACTCGTGTGCGCCACCTCAAAGGAGTTCCTTGCAGTCGTAGTTTAGGATAGCCACAGAGTCAAAGCTGGCTTGCTGCAGTTAAACCCCACCATCCCCTTGTTGATAATGATGCATATGTAGTTAGTTCTGATGTAAGTCTTGCTGGGTACATTTGTACTCACGTTTGCCCATTTTATGTTTTGCAGAGAGACGTCAGTCTCACTAGTAGTTCCATGTGGACTTCGACGTTTAGCTTGTTACCTCAGCTACGATCTTGTGCCCTCGGCAGGATCTGGTAGATAGTCAGGCTTCTCAGCCTTTTTCATTTATAGATGTCTGTACTCAGACATGATAGCTTTTGCTTGTGCTTTGATTTGTATGCTCTGAATGTTGGGTCATGAGACCCCTGTTTGTAATATCTCGCTCCTCGGAGCCTAAGGAATAAATACTTGAGTTGTAGAGTCATGTTGTGATGACATGTTGTATTTGCACATATCGAGCATATTGTGTGTATGTTATTGAAATGCTTGGTATGTGTGGGATCTGACTATCTAGTTGTTTATCCTTGGTAGCCTCTCTTACCGGGAAATGTCTCCTAGTGTTTCCACTGAGCCATGGTAGCTTGCTACTGCTCCGGAACACTTAGGCTGGCCGGCATGTCTCCTTCTTCATTCCTGTGTCTGTCCCTTCGGGGAAATGTCACGCGATGAATACCGGAGTCCTGTTAGCCCGCTACAGCCCGGTTCACCGGAGTCCTGCTAGCCCAGTGCTACCGCCTGGATTCACTCGCTGCTGACCGACACGTTCGATGCTGGGTCATGGATGCCTGTCCCTGTAAGTTTGTGCCACTTTGGGTTTACGACTAGCCATGTCAGCCCGGGCTCCTTATCATATGGATGCTAGCGACACTATCATATACGTGTGCCAAAAGGCGCAACCGGTCCCGGGCAAAGGTAAGGCGACACCCGTGGGAATACCGTGCGTGAGGCCGCAAAGTGATATGAGGTGTTACATGCTAGATCGATGTGGCATTGAGTCGGGGTCCTGACACCCCGCTGCCACGGGAGGGTAGGACAAAAGATGTCATGCAAGTTCTTTTCCATAAGCACGTATGACTATTTACGGAATACATGCCTA
Organism: Triticum aestivum; assembly: GCF_018294505.1. Taxonomy (NCBI): domain Eukaryota; kingdom Viridiplantae; phylum Streptophyta; class Magnoliopsida; order Poales; family Poaceae; genus Triticum; species Triticum aestivum. The sequence continues at coordinate 268,798,696 of NC_057804.1, read as the reverse complement.
CATTACATTGATGAACTGGAGCTAGTTCTGTATCACCCTATGTTGTAACTATTACATGACGAACCACATCCGTCATAATTATCCATCACTGATCCGGTGCCTACGAGTTTTTCATATACTGGTTCTCGCTTATTTACTTTTCCGTTGCTACTGCTACAATCACTACAAAATACCAAAAACATTACTTTTGTTGCCGTTACCACCACTATCATATTACTTTGCTACTAAACACTTTGCTGCAGATATTAAGTTTCCAAATGTGGTTGAATTGACAACTCAGCTGCTAATACTTGAGAATATTCTTTGGCTCCCCTTGTGTCGAATCAACAAATTTGGGTTGAATACTCTACCCTCGAAAATTGTTGTGATCCCCTATACTTGTGGGTTATCAAGACCTTTTTCTCGCGCCGTTGCCGGGGAGCATAGCTCTATTCTTTGAGTCACTTGGGATTTATATCTGCTGGACACTATGAAGAACTTGAAAGATGCTAAGACAAAAATTTATCCCTCAACTACGAGGGGAGGTAAGGAACTGCCATCTAGCTCTGTACTTGATTCACCTTCTGTTATGAGTAAGCTAGCGACACCTAAACCTACTATTGCTATGAATTCTGATATGTCGCATGTTATTGATGATGTCGCTTCTGCTATGCATGATACTTATGATGAAACTACTTCTATGCTTGATACTACTGTGCCCCTTGGTGAATTTCTAGATGAACAAAATTCTAGGTCTAGAGAAAGAGAAATTATTGAAACTGAACACGATGATGTTAGTGATGATGAAAATATGCCTGCTATTCCTGAGGGTTATCTTTTTAATGTTGAATCTATTGAAGCTATTCTTGCTTGCCAGGATAGTCTTGAACGTAAGAGGTTGCTAGTTAAGTGGAGTAAAGAATCTTTTAGAGATAGGATGAGACCCGACCCTGCTTTTGCCACCTCACCTATCTGTGTTCCCGATCAGGATTATTATGATTTTTCTGTTGATCCAGATATAATTACTTTGGTTGAATCTGATCCTTTTTATGGCTATGAATCTGAAACTGTTGTGGCACATCTTTGTAAGTTAGATGATATAGCTGCCCTGTTTACTAATAATGAGAGATCGCGCTACCTTTATTTACTCAAAATATTTCCGTTCTCATTAAAGGGTGATGCTAAGAAATGGTTTAATTCTCTTGATCCTGGTTGTGTGCAAAGTCCCCAGGATATGATTTATTACTTCTCTGTTAAATATTTCCCTGCTCATAAGAAACAAGCTGCTTTGAGGGAAATATACAACTTTGTGCAAATTGAAGAAGAGAGCCTCCCACAAGCTTGGGGGAGGCTTCTCAAGTTACTTAGTGCTCTGCCTAATCATCCTCTTAAGAAACCTTAAATACTCGATATCTTTTATAATGGACTAACCGATGCTTCCAGAGATTACTTGGATAGTTGTGATGGTTCTCTTTTCAGGGAAAGAACACCGGATGAAGCTGAAATTCTATTGAATAATATGTTGACAAATGAAAATAATTGGGCACCTCCTGAGCCAACTCCTGAGCCAGCCCCATAGCCAATTACTGAGTCTATCCCTAAACCAACTCCGAAGAAGAGAGGTGTTCTATTTCTCAGTCCCGAAGATATGCAAGAGGCAAAGAAATCCATGAAAGAAAAAGGTATTAAAGCTGAAGATGTTAAGAATTTACCTCCTATTGAAGAAATACATGGTCTTAATTTACCGCCTGTTGAAGAAGTGTATGATCTCAATTACTTATTTACTGAAGAACCTCCCGATATCCCGACATAGGTAGTAAAGGTAAATTCTCTCTATAGATATGATAAGGCTGAAGTCCCTCCTACTAAAATTGCTAGTCAGTGCTTGGATGAGTTTGATGACTTTGTGTTTAAGCAAGATGACTTTAATGCTTATTTTGGTAGACAATTGAAACACAATACCTTTATGATTAAACGCTTGGGTGATTATATGGCTGATATTAGAGGTGAACTTAAACTTGTTAGCAAACATGCTTCTATGGTTACCACTCAAGTAGAACAAGTACTTAAAGCTCAGAAAGAAGTGCTTGATGAAATGAATAGTAAGAAAAATGATTGTGCTGTTAGAGTGGCTACTAGAACTGGTAAAATGACTCAGGAACCTTTGTATCCTAAAGGCCACCCTAAGAGAATCGAGCAAGATTCTTAGAGAAATAATATTGATGTACCTAGTTCTTCTAAAAGGAAGAAAAAGAAAAATGATAGGACTGTGCAAACTTCTAGTGAACCTATTGCTGAACCACCTGATAATCCAAATGATATCTCTATGTCTGATGCTGAAACACAATCTGGTAATGAACATGAACCTAGTGAAAATGTTAATGATAATGTTCATGATGATGCTCAACCTAGTAATGATAATGATGTAGAAGTTGAACTTGTTGTTGATCTTGATAACCCACAATCAAAGAATCAACGTTATGATAAGAGAGACTTTGTTGCTAGGAAACATGGTAAAGAAAGAGAACCATGGGTTCAGAAACCCATGCCTTTTCCTCCCAAACCATCCAAGAAAAAGGATGATGAGGATTTTGAGCGCTTTGCTGAAATGATTAGACCTATCTTTTTGCGTATGCGATTAACTGATGTGCTCAAAGCAACTCCTTATGCTAAGTATATGAAGGATATCATAACAAATAAAAGAAAGATACCGGAAGCTGAAATTTCCACCATGCTTGCTAATTATACTTTTAAGGGTGGAATACCAAAGAAACTTGGAGATCCAGGAGTACCTACTATACCATGCTCCATTAAAAGAAATTATGTTAAAACTGCTTTATGTGATCTTGGAGCCGGTGTTAGTGTTATGCCTCTCTCTTTATATCGTAGACTTGACTTGAATAAGTTGACACCTACTGAAATATCTTTGCAAATGGCTGATAAATCAACTACTATACCTGTTGGTATTTGTGAGGATGTGCCTGTTGTAGTTGCAAATGTTACTATTTTAACGGACTTTGTTATTCTTGATATTCCCGAAGATGATAGTATGTCTATTATTCTTGGAAGACCTTTCCTTAATACTGCAGGGGCTGTTATTGATTGCAACAAAGGCAATGTCACTTTTCATGTTAATGGTAATAAGCATACGGTACACTTTCCGAGGAAACAACCTCAAGTTCATAGTATCAACTCTATTGGAAAAATTCCATCGATTATATTTGGAGGTTTTGAATTCCCTCTCCCTGCTGTCAAGAAGAAATATGATATACTTATTATTGCGGATGTCCATATCCCCGTTGAGGTAACATAGTGTTATTCGAAATTTCTCCGGTTTCATGTTAACCGGAATGAGTTTGTTAACAAGACTTGATCAACCTTGTTAGTGGGTTCTTTTTTATGAGCATGAGATGGATGAAACTAGAAGCACAACCTTCTGTACCCTCTTTATATTTTCTGTTCTTTAGTAGAAATAAAGTAAAATTAGTATTTTCTATCTGTTTCCTGACTTATCCGTGCAATATAAAAATATCCCGAAAATAAAACTCCTCAGAATGCCATGCCAATTTAATATGATTTTTTTGGGGAATATTTAAGGATTTTTAGTGCAAAAATTACCGCGGGGGGGAGCTGCCACCTGGCCACGAGGGTGGAGGGCGCGCCCCCCTACCTCGTGGGCCCATGGTGGCCCTCCTCCACTTATCCCTGCACCCATCTTCTTCCTTTGCCTCGCACAAACCCGAAAAACCAACTCAAGCTCGTGTTCCAGCAACTTTTGCTGTGATTTTCGATCTCCTTGCTCAAAGCATCTCTTGCAAAACTGCTTGGGGAGATTGTTCCTTGAGAAAACAATATGCTTAGGAAGATGTTCCAAGGTGGTTCTTCAAGGAAGCAAGGTCCCAGGCTTGCAATGCGTGATGGTGACGAGGAACCACCAAGAGACACTCTCGTGAGGCCCTGTGAATGGCCTTCGGAAAATTTTATGAATCAAGTGGGAATTAAAGAAGAATTCTACGCATATTTGCGTAATGCCGGTCTTGAGGACTTTGAAGCTGATAAATGCCCATAGTATCGTGACCTCACAAGTTCATTTGTGGGGAGGTTTGATTTTTCATCTTCGCGTAATTCTCCTTCAGTCATGTTTGACCTTTATGACAAATCTTATACCATGGACTTAGAGGATTTCACTCTTGCATGCAAACTTCCATCTTGGGGTAGTATCAGGGATCCCCCTAAATCTGAATATAGAGACTTTCTGGCTAGAATAACTGTGGGGGAATCTAGAGATATAGCGCAGGCCACTATAGGGAGCATTCACTTTCCTGCTATACATTATTTTGCTCTCTTCATTGGTAGATGCATAACTGCTAAGGATGAAGCATGTCACATGTGTGCCCCTGATCTCAGTATTCTCAAAAGTGCTATGTTAGGGGACCAATCTTATCATTTGAGAGCCATTGTAGCTCGTAGGTTGCATCATAATAGGCATAACGGAGATTTCTTTGGAGGAATTTATGCAACCCGCTTAGCTAATTTTCTTGATGTAGATATTCGTGAGGGTGATATGGAGTTACCCTCTTCTTATTTAGATCTTGATTCTATGTTTTCCCACCAGTTCATTGGGAGGACTGGACCACCTTACCAGTATTGACTAATCTTTAACAAACGGCATGTGGTCCGTGTTGCTCTTCCTGCTCCTACCTTCTTTGATTTTCAGGCGAGAGGAAGATATATTATTACCAGAGAGGAGGCAGATGAGTATGAGAGGAGAGCGGAGGCAGCTCGATGCCACCTGCTGCTTAGGAGGCGGTAGCCGCTGCATCGCGGTACGACCCCAGCTACACCTACGGGTATCCGTCAGGCTATTCCTGGCAATAGACCAACTTAGGCCAAAAGCCTAAGCTTGGGGGAGTACGTATTTCCCACCGACATTACATTCATGCTCACACACACTCATTACTACATGTCGGTGCTCATACTCTTTCACTGTAATATCCATGCTAGTTTATTTTCCTTTTTTCCTGCTTTCTTCTTGTGTGTTTAATAAACCTTAGAAAAACAAAAAAATAGTAGTAGTTTATTTTTCCTGCTGTAGTAGTAATAATTAAAAAGAAAAACCCAAAAATATTTGCCGTTCTTCTTTTGTTTGTTGGGAGCTTTCCCGTGTAAATAGTTTTTATTTCTTTTCCTTTCTTTGGGGGTCGAGAAGACTATATTGAAAATGCTTAGTGGCTCTCATATGCATTATTGTTTATCTAACTTAGAGCCCATATTACTTGTCTTATCTCTTGAGTTGAATGCTTGCAGATTCCAGCTTAGTCCAATGCACGTGCACTCTTATTATTTTACACACCGTTTGGTCGTGCAAGTGAAAGGCCACGATGACATATGATGGACTTGTTGGGATGAGAAAATCTGGTATGAACTCGACCTCTCTTGTTTTTGTAAATATGATGATTCATCATTCCTGATTCAGCTATTATGAAGTAAACATATTTGCAATGACATTTAGAGATTACAGTTGCTTGTGCCATGCTTGATTAGCTATGAGTTATAATGGTTTACCTTGCATGCCAACATGCTATTAGAATGATTATGATATGGTATGATGGGATGGTATCCTCCTTTGAATAAATTGAGTGACTCGACTTGGCACATGTTCACGCATGTAGTTGAATCAAATCAACATAGCCTTCATGATATTTATGTTCATGGTGGATTATATCCTACTCATGCTTATATTCGGTGTAAAATAATTTTAATGCATGTTTACGACTATTATCGCTCTCTCAGTTGGTCGCTTCCCAATCTTTTGCTAGCCTTCACCTGTACTAAGCGGGAATATTGTTTGTGCATCCAAACTCCTTAAACCCCAAAGTTGTTTCATATGAGTCCACTATACCTTCCTATATGCGGTATCTACCTGCCGTTCCAAGTAAATTTGTATGTGCCAAACTCTAAACCTTCAAATAAACATTCTGTTTTGCATGCTCGAGCAGCTCATGTGCAACTAGGGCTGCCTATATCTTCCATGCTAGGTGCGTTATTCTCAAGAGGAGTGGACTCCGCTCCTCATTCACGAGAAAGGGCCGGTAACCGGATGCCCAGTCCCATGATCCAAAAAGATCAAAGCAAATCAAAATAATTAAACAAAACTCCCCCTGGGACCCGTTGAATGTTGGAGGCACTCGTTGTTTCGAGCAAGCCATGGATTGATGCTTGTGGAGGAGGGGGAGTATAAACCTTTACCATTCTGTTTGGGAACTGCCTATAATGCATGTAGTATGGAAGATACAGCCATCTCATAGTTGTTGCGTTGACAGTGAAAGTATGCCGCTCAAAATATAATTTATCTGTATTTCAAAATTGATCTCTGGCACCTCTACAAATCCCTGCTTCCCTCCACAAAGGGCCTATCTATTTACTTTTATGTTGAGTCATCACTCTTTTTATTAAAAAGCACCCGCTAGAGAGCACACTGTCGTTTGCATTCATTATAATTGGTTTATATTGGGTATGACTTGACTGGATATCTTTTACCATGAATTACAATGTTTTGTCAGTCCTTGATCTTTAAAGGTGCTCTGCATTTATATTTTGCGGTCTCAGAAAGGGCTAGCGAGATACCATTTTGTTATATCATGTTATGATTATTTTGAGAAAGTGTTGTCATCCGAGTTTTATTATTATGGCTCGCTAGCTGATTATGTTATTGATATGAGTAATTGTGAGACCTACGTGTTATTGTGAGTATGTGTTGATGCTGGAACGCGTCACACGAACACGTCGATGTGTACCCGCGGCGCCGAGGGAGATGCTCCGCAACTCACACCGCGGGAGGCCGACCTCCAGCGCGATACGCAAGACAGCAAGCCGGCGCTTTTGGGACCAGACGCCCCGCTCGCCCGGGAGGGACCCCGTCAGGGCTCGCGGCGATGATTGGTTGCTCGAGGTCGGTCTTACCGCCCCTAGAGCCTCGTGGATTCGCAGCCTCCAATCTTGAAGAACGACGAAGAACGAGAAGAAAGATACAAGGGGAGAGATAAAAGTAGATGAACACGGAAAAGTAGTAGATTGATTGATCGATTGTGTGTTGTTCAATCGGCCGTTACCCCTTAGATATATAAGAGGCGGCTGGACTTCCCGTGCAAGGAAAAGGCTTGGATTCACGTCCAAAACCCTAGTCAAATTCTGATTGGTTTTGTCCGAACTTTCTAAAACTGTTCGGTTTAAACTGGCTGCACCTTGCGGGTCTTTTTCGTGGTGGTAAACAATCTCGGATGGAAACGAGCCTAAAAGCAATCTTGACCGTTTCGACGAGACGAACAACTTTTATGTTGAATGTTTTTTGATCAGAGGTTAGCTTGAGGGTCAAATCGGTCGCGCGAAACAGGCTATCCCTCGCGCTACCCATCACACACGGTGTCTGGTGGGGCGCGCCAGTTTTTGTCTCTGACAGGGCTGTATTCTGATGGTTCTAACTTTTGCATATGAACTAGGATTAGAACGATTTTTATATAAAAATCGATCGTTTCGACGAGACGAAGACAACCCGTGTAGATAATTTTTCCATTTGAGGTGGTCTTGGGGGCTCAATCAGCCAAACTGTAATCTGAATATAAGATCTTAGTACTTTGAGCATAGTTTCGGCCTTCGAGATGAAATCGGACGGCGATGACCCAAACTTCAAAGATGTTCATATCAACAATGCGGAACTCTTTCATGAAGATCACTTCTCCATTTGAGTCCATCTTAAATAAGTTCTTGATCGTGCCAAAATCTGCTGTCAACACATGCCCCCCTGTTTTTCGGCAAAGCTTGTGTGCCGAAAAATAACTTGCACATAGCTTGCTCTAAGGACGATGTCAACACTTCATCAGCCATTTTGCATATGCTTAGGACGATAAGTTTATATCGGCCATTGCTTGTGTGAATATTTCGATGCAAGTTTGGGTGAAACTTTCCCAACTTCAATAACAATCCAGTGATAAAGTTCCATAGATCAAAACCATCCTCCGAACCATATTGTTCACCCTTTCGCTAGGACTTTGCAGATAATCAATAATGAACTTCCTCCAATCCTTACTTCGCCTGCATAAAAGTTTCATTAGTGGCCGAAGCGGTGGGCTTCGGTTCGGCCTTACCTATGTTGACAAAACCTAGCATCGGCTATTGATAGAAATACAATACACCATAGTTAACATAGTAGCCATATGCTTGCTGTGCCAACTCTTTCAAATTGTCATGTCTAGATATATGAACAATTTTAAAGCAACCCAAGGTAAATCTTGCATCTAGTCATATCAAAGATAAACTATAAGTGATTCGTCAAAACATTGATAACCCTTGGACATTTGTTGCACTACTAATAACGAATCACCGGAAGCCTCAATATGTATAGCACCTATAGCAAGGCAAAACTCCAATCCGAATAACAATGCATATTCGGCTTTGATCATTGTGCAAAAATATCTTAAGCGGCATGAGGCTTCACAAACTAGCTCCATATGGAGATAAATAAACAACACCAACACTTTGGCCATTGCTACAAATTGAACCATCAAAATATAATCTCCATAGTACTAGAGAGACAAAGCAAATATCACTTAACATGTACCTTGTCTCAGTTCCAATTGAACTAAGAACGGTATTAGAATTCCACACCGGCCATGATCAGATAGTTTCTTAGGATGATAGTTAAGTATCGGCCATTACCATGAGGTTCATGTAGAATTCATCCATTAAAACATGTATAGCCGAAATAAACAAATAAAATAGCAATAAAATATTTCGGCTGCTTTGTCTTAGCAACAAAAATGTAACTAACCAAATGTATAGTGATTTGGTAATACTCTGTCATCATATAGAAAATTATGTTGCATCCATGGATCAAAATAAGTCCATGGAGGGTAACTGATCATACCTGTGGATGAGTTCCATGGAAAAGGCATCAATGACATTGTTGAAGAAAATGGATGATGTGCTAACCGAAGATTTTGATGTTGTGATGCACACCTTCGGCTTAATTCTTTGTTGCTTCCATCATTCTCCTTCTTCATTTTTATTGTACTTGTTGCAATTGAAGCATGCACATTGTTTTTGTTTTGATTGATCCTCTTGGGAACCCATGCCATGTTACTCTTTCTAAGCTCTTGTGCACTAAGATTTTGTAATTCCTTCTTTTGCCAATACGATAAGCCGAGTGAGCACCTCGACTGTGATTTTGTTTCAACCAATGGCAACTCTTTCTGGGCCTTGTGCACCCTCAACTTATTTTCTTCAGATTTGGCACTCTGATTTTTATCAATTGATTGCTTCACTTCTTTGCCTTTTGTAGCCAATGTCAACACTTTAATTGGCTCTTTGTTTTTTGAGATCAAATCTGAAGTAGCACACTTACGACCATCTCTTTTCACGCGGTAAACTTGCTTTACCATCTCTTTCTTCTTCCTTGAGCTCTGGACCGATTCCTTATGATTGAAACGGTCTTTGATACGTGATTGTTCAAATGTTGATCTTCTTGGAGCTGCATAGTATTGGTGAGATGGTCTAGAATAAGATGGAGAATGTGCCCTTGTACCATACCTGTCCCATGATGAATATGTATCTATATGAGCATAGGGAGGCATCCACGGCATTGGCATTGGCGGCCCAAAATAAGGATATGAATATGTTGCATTAAAATTATCACTTTGCCAATACCAATCCTCATATTTGCGCCTTGGGGTGATCTTGGTTTCTTTGCATGATTTGGCCGATAAGCATTCTTCTCTTCACTCATCTTTTGATATTTATCCAATAGTTCAGCAAAGGTGATTTTTGATCTCTTACACTTGCGCTTATTTCGGCCTTTGTTTTCTTTTGGTTTGCTTTCATCGATCATTGGATTTGCTTGCTGCCCCCCAGTCCTTGGCGTCTCCATTGTAGCTTCGATGGAATTTTCGCCCTCAAGATTATGTTCATTATGCTCTTCAACAACTTCTTTACTTGAAACCTTGATCCCATCACCTGCAGTTTTTACATTCTCTTTAAATGGATCAGCTTGAAGCAGCCGATGCAAAAACCTTTTGCCATCGGGACCAATCGGAATAGACTGGTCATCTCTTGGTGTTTCAACAAACTTCAATCGTCCTTTTTCAATGGCCGATTTAACTATTTGCCGAAACATGTTGCAATCCTCAAAATTATGTTTGGACGAATCATGCAACTTACAATACATTCGTCCTTGGATTGATGGCTTAACATGGTGATCGAGAATTGTAATGTAATTATTTTTCAGCAACAAATCAAATATTTGATCACACATGCTTGAATTGAAGGTATACTTCTTGTTTTCTAGCCGATCTTGCTGTTTGAACGGCTTTAGAGATAAGCAAACGAATGGTTCAGATTTGGAATCTCCCCATTCGGCTATGCATTGTGTTTTCCACTCTATCTCCGATGTCTTTGGATAAGATATTGTATTAGCATCGGTTTTCTCAATAGAATTTAACCTTGGCTTTAAATTTCTGAAACGAAGATATTTAGAACATACATGTCTCAGTTGAGACCAAGTGCAAGCCAAGTACGAAATAAGCAAAGCTACCCAACTAGATATGAACTTTAGATAAAGCAACGGGGAAAGCTTTGGCTGTAACAATAAGTCATTATCGGTCTTTATAAATGGTGCAATGGTTTGACCGATATGTTCCATAACAATTTTATTGCTAACAAGTAAATTACCCTTCTTCATTGGTCTTTCAAAATTACTTATGAGAATATTTCTTATAGATGCATCAATAATGAAGTTGCGACCAAATCTGAAAATAGGTAAATTACTCGCTATGCATACCTCTTCAAATATGTTGGGAGAACATGATGGTGGTGCCATTTGAAGAACATCTTGCTCCGTCTTTGGATGGCTCCCCAACACCTTGTCATCATCTTTTTCTTGAATCCGTGCATCATTGCTTTGAAGATTTTTGTCGGCCGAACTTTGTTCGGCTACTTGTTCTTGTCCTTGAAGCTTGTCAATTTCTATGGCACGGAACTCATAGGGCAGGAAGTAGGTTCCATTAACTTCAGAAAAATCAAGCACCGTTGTTTTCCTATGCTTGCCATGCCCTTTCTCAATAATGCTTGCCTCGTTGGATTTGATGGATTCAGAATATATACTACTTGATTCGGTTTTTTCAACCGAAGCACTTTCATGTTCCGAATCATCCTTCTTTTCATTGATACTACCAATTGGCAATGCTTTTTTTATCTGAGCCAATTCTTTTTCTATTTGTTTCTGACGGCGAGCGGCAAAATTAGCTTTAAGCTTTTTCTCAATTTCAGCCCACTCCGGATATGATTGCCCCCCAATGCTTTTAGATTCTTTCAGCAATGACACACTAGTGTTGCCGAAATTTTGCAATTGTGTAGGGGGTGTATAATATGATATAGTACTAGGTGAAGGCATATGCATTGTTGTAAGACCATCCTTTTGCTCGCCAATTTTATCAATTGGCAAAGATTCATCTTCTTGCAAAACTCTAACTTTTATTGCGGCATAATCAGGAAATAGCCCCTTTTCATGTTGTTCAAGGCAAAGAGCACTAATTCTCTTATTTTGGGCTAAACTCTTCAATGCAGCCACCACTACCTCATCTTCTACAATGTTGGGCACAACCGCTCCTGTAAAATTTACATTCATTCGGCTATAACTAGGAAGGTGTGAAGCCGAATTATGAGCATCTATAGTTGTGTGTGGTGCCGAAGAATTAGTAACATGAGGTGTAGCATATGACGGTTGAGAGTAACTGGCCGAATAGCCACTAGTAGCATGTGGCCAATTCTCTCATTCATCGGCATGGTTGGATTACTATATTGCACATTAGCTGCCGATGAATAAAAGGGTGAAACACTTTCTTGTATGGCATTGGAAATTCTAACTTGGGGTGTTTCAAATTGATTAATCGAACTCATCATGTTCCTCATCGGCATATGAATTTGCTGGGTTGCCGATGCGTGTGAGTTGGGATACATATGGTGCATGTTACTAATATCATAAGAAGTTGAAGTATATAAATTACTTTGAATCGGCCCTTGCACGTAGTTAGTTGCATGCTTGAAAAAACTAGGGTTGGCCGATAGAGTATACTCATTGAACGATCTAGTAACACCATATGAATTATTTGCATCTACATAAAGGGATTGGGTATTCATATTACCTTTGTAGACTGCAAACCCTAGATGACGATCTCTTTGTAGCAAGAACGGGCCGGAGACCGTTCGAAGCTTTGTCCCCAGAGGAGTCGCCAAAAAGTGTGTTGACGCTGGAACGGTCACACGAACACGTCGATGTGTACCCGCGGCACCGAGGGAGATGCTCCGCAACTCACTCCGCGGGAGGCCGACTTCCAGGGCGATACGCAAGACAGCAAGTCGGCGCTTTTGGGACCAGACGCTCCGCTCACCCGGGAGGGACCCCGTCAGGGCTCGCGGCGACGATTGGCTGCTCGATGTCGGTCTTACCGCCCCTAGAGCCTCGTGGGTTCGCAGCCTCCAATCTTGAAGAACGACGAAGAACGAGAAGAAAGATACAAGGGGAGAGATAAAAGTAGATGAACACGGAAAAGTAGTAGATTGATTGATCGATTGTGTGTTGTTCAATCGGCCGTCACCCCTTAGGTATATAAGAGGCGGCTAGACTTCCCGTGCAAGGAAAAGGCTTGTATTCACGTCCAAAACCCTAGTCAAATTCGGATTGGTTCTGTCCGAACTTTCCAAAACTGTTCGGTTTAAACTGGCTGCACCTTGCGGGTCTTTTTTGTGGTGGTAAATGATCTTGTACGGAAACGAGCCCAAAAGCAATCTTGACCATTCTGATGAGATGAACAACTTTTATGTTGAACGTTTTTTTATCATAGGTTATCTTGAGGGTCAAACCGGTCGCGCAAAACAGGCTATCCCTCGCGCTACCCATCGACAGGGTGTCTGGTGGGGCGCGCCAGTTTTTGCCTCTGACAGAGCTGTATTCTGATGGCTCTAACATTTGCATACAAACTTGGATTGGAACTATTTTTATATCAAAATCAATCATTTCAACGAGACGAAGACAATCCGTGTAGATAATGTTTCCATTTGAGGTGGTCTTGGGGGCTCAATCAGCCAAACTGTACTCTGAATATAAGATCTTAGTACTTTGAGCATAGTTTCGGCATTCGAGATGAAATCGGACGGCAATGACCCAAACTTCAAAGATGTTCGTATCAACAATGCGGAACTCTTTCATGAAGATCACTTCTCCATTTGAGTCCATCTTAAATAAGTTCTTGACCGTGCCAAAATCTGGTGTCAACAGTATGGGTAGTTCATAATAATTGCTGAAACTTGAATGCTGGCTTTTCATGTTTACAACAACAAGACCAAACATAGTTTGTAAAAAATTTTCTTTTTCTCTTTCAGTTTGTCAACTGAATTGCTTGAGGACAAGCAAGGGTTTAAGCTTGGGGGAGTTGATACGTCTCCGTCGTATCTACTTTTCCAAACACGTTTGCCCTTGTTTTGGACTCTAACTTGTATGATTTGAATGGAACTAACCCGGACTGACGTTGTTTTCAGCAGAATTGCCATGGTGTTGTTTTATGTGCAGAAAACAAAAGTTCTCGGAATGACCTGAAACTCCACGGAATATCTTAGAATAAATAATAAAAAATCTTCGCCAAAGATGAAGACCAGGGGGCCCACACCCTGTCCACGAGGGTGGGGGCGCGCCCCTCCCCCCTGGGCACGCCGCCCTACTCGTGGGCCCCCTAGTGTCCCTCCGACGCTAACTCCAACTCCATATATTGGCTTTCGGGGATAAAAAATTAGAGAGAAAGTTTCATCGTGTTTTACGATACGGAGCCACCGCCAAGCCCTAATCTCTCTCGGGAGGGCTGATCTGGAGTCCGTTCGGGGGTCCGGAGAGGGGGATTCGTCGCCGTTGTCATCATCAACCATCCTCCATCACCAATTTCATGATGCTCACCGCCGTGCGTGAGTAATTGCATCGTAGGTTTGCTGGACGGTGATGGGTTGGATGAGATTTATCATGTAATCGAGTTAGTTTTGTTAGGGTTTGATCCCTAGTATCCACTATATTCTGAGATTGATGTTGTTATGACTTTGCTATGCTTAATACTTGTCACTAGGGCCCGAGTGCCATGATTTCAGATCTGAACCTATTATGTTTTCATGAATATATGTGTGTTCTTGATCCTATCTTGCAAGTCTATAGTCACCTACTATGTGTTATGATCCGGCAACCCCGAAGTGACAATAATCGGGACCACTCCTGGTGATGACCATAGTTTGAGGAGTTCATGTATTCACTATGTGCTAATGCTTTGTTCCGGTTCTCTATTAAAAGGAGGCCTTAATATCCCTTAGTTTCCAATAGGACCCCACTGCCACGGGAGGGTAGGACAAAAGATGTCATGCAAGTTCTTTTCCATAAGCACGTATGACTATTTACGGAATACATGCCTACATTACATTGATGAACTGGAGCTAGTTCTGTATCACCCTATGTTGTAACTATTACATGACGAACCACATCCGGCATAATTATCCATCACTGATCCGGTGCCTACGAGTTTTCCATATACTGGTTCTCGCTTATTTACTTTTCTGTTACTACTGCTACAATCACTACAAAATACCAAAAACATTACTTTTGTTGTCTTTACTTTTGTTACCGTTACCACCACTATCATATTACTTTGTAATAAACACTTTGCTGCAGATATTAAGTTTCCAGGTGTAGTTGAATTGACAACTCAACTGCTAATACTTGAGAATATTCTTTGGCTCCCCTTGTGTCGAATCAACAAATTTGGGTTGAATACTCTACCCTCGAAAACTGTTGCGATCCCCTATACTTGTGGGTTATCAGTTACACGCCTGAACTTCCCTCTGTACGAACCCGACCTTCGGGCTATCTTCGCAACCGTGTCTCCCCGTGCGAATTTTTCCGGTTAGTCATGTTCTATGTGTTGTAAGTGTAATCTGCAAACCATTTCTAGCAACTAAATGCCCGTTTTAAATATGAATCTCGCTTGTTGGCGGATTTGCTCTCGGGTCGTGATGAAACATGCCTCTATTGCAATTTTACTGTCCGAGTTGTTCGACTTGAACTTCCCTCTGAACTAGGTTGAACTTCCGCCAAAATTGCCCAAACGGGCCTTGCGATATACCGTTGGAAAGCTATGGACACCAGTATCATGACCCAACTTAATTTTTTGTCAAAATGTAAGCAGTTTAAGAGCAGTTTTGAAAACTGTTTGTCCTTCACACAAAAAATGTGAATCGTATTTTCGATCGCATTTCTAAACCATTTATCAGAATGAGGCAAATAATATGGCATTGGAAAGCTGCTGCAAAACCGCTCATTCCCCATGTTGAAAGTTTTCTCTAGCTCCGTATGGTTAAAGAGTAATTTGGAAAAAAGTAAAATTTTGCAAACCGAATAGCCAAGTTCGTATTTTTGATGCAATTTCTAAACGAATAATCCAATTGAGGCAAATAATATGGCGTTGGAAAGCTTATGAAATTGCGCTACTTTTTCATGTTGAAGGTTTTTCCTAATTTTGAACGGTTTAAGAGTAATTTAGAAAACAGTACAAGTTTCACCGAGTTTGTATTTTCGATCTAATGTTTTAGCCGTATGTCCGAATGCGGCAAATGATATGCCGTTGGAAAGATTGAGTAAATGCGAAACTTTTTGATATGTTTTGTTTCTCCCAATTCCTTACGGTTTTATGTCAGTTTTGAAAATGGGTAAAAATGTATTTTTGCCGTAATTTCTACAAAGTTTGTCGGAATGGGCCGAATAATATACCGTTCAAAAGCTACAAAAAACGTGAAACTTTTTCATGTTGACGGTTTTCTCTGATTCTGAGCCGTTTTCAAGTAATTTCAAAAACGAGGAGATCATTTGGTCTGCTTTATCGCGAAACAGATTCGTCTAAAATGCATCGCGTGAAGTACTTGAACTTCTGTGGCAGTTCTGCTTGAGCTTCACTCTGTTTTTCACGTGCTTTTTTTTTTGCTCGCAGCTCTTCATTCACTGCTCGTAGTCTCCATCCACTCACCGGAATTGAGCAAGTGATATACTGATGGAAAGCTGCTGTAAACACGCAACTTTCCCGTGTTGATCATTTTTTCACACTCGCGACGATTTTAAAAGTTTTTCATCTGAGATTCATTCAGCGTAGTAGTTGAACCTCCTGCTGTTTTCATGTTCAACTTCTGTGACGTATTTTCGTTTGTAATTTTCCCATCCATTCGTCAGTGTTACACAAAATGATATTCCTGTTATACAAACTTCTCTCAAAATAATTTTTTTAACTTTCTCCGACCGAGGACTTGAACTTACACAAATGATATTCCTGCCATTTTGAAGTAAACTAGAAAATGGCGAGATCATGATTTCTGCGTTAATCGCGAATGGAAATGCACTAAGTGAAGTAGTTGAACTTCTGGGGCATGTCTATCTGAACTTCACTCTGTTTTTGACGTGTTGTTTTTTACCAGTAACTCCCAAACCACTTACCGGAATTGAGCAAATGATATACCGCTTGTCGGTGTCAAAATCAGCGGATCTCGGGTAGGGGGTCCCGAACTGTGCGTCTAGGCGGATGGTAACAGGAGACAAGGGACACGATGTTTTACCCAGGTTCGGGCCCTCTTGATGGAGGTAAAACCCTACGTCCTGCTTGATTAATATTGATGATGTGTGTTACAAGAGTAGATCTACCACGAGATCAAGGAGGCTAAACCCTAGAAGCTAGCCTATGGTATGATCGTTGTTTGTCCTATGGACTAAAGCCATCCGGTTTATATAGACACCGGAGAGGGCTAGGGTTACATAGAGTAGGTTACAATGGTAGGAGATCTACATATCCGTATCGCCAAGCTTGCCTTCCACGCTAAGGAAAGTCCCATCCAGACACGGGACGAAGTCTTCAATCTTGTATCTTCGTAGTCTTGGAGTCCGGCCGATGATGATAGTTCGGCTATCCGGACACCCCCTAGTCCAGGACTCCCTCAGTAGCCCCTGAACCAGGCTTCAATGACGACGAGTCCAGCGCACATATTGTCTTCGGCATTGCAAGGCGGGTTCCTCCTCCGAATAATTTATAGAAGATTGTGAACACCAGGATAGTGTCCGGCTCTGCAAAATAAATTCCACATACCACCGTAGAGAGAATAATATTTACACAAGTTCAATATGCTGACGTATTTGGTGGCGTGACGTCACGCCATTACCAAGCCTTTACTCGAATTGTTTTTATTGTACCACCTCGGCACGTTTAGCGAAGCGGTTTCCTTGGCACGTCTTGTCAAAGCAGAGATCGTGTTCCCCTTATTCCGGGATTCCCATCAATACGGACGTGGGTAACCCAACCGCGCCCGTTGCCACGCCCCCTCCATCGAAGGCGGGTTCCAAACGGTCACGGGGACGGCTCTTGGTATTCTTCCTCTTTATAATGAGACCAAGGCCAGTTCTTTTTCTTTAATCCTCAATCGAATCCGCCCCTCGCCCCCGAGTTCCAACACCCAGGGCTCCAGATTCGGGTACCTCCGACCTTCGACAATGTCCGGCTCCGACCTACGAGGCCGGTGGATGCCCTCTTCCGTTACAGAAGAAGACGTGCTAAAGCTGAGAGACGCCAGGTACTTGACCTACGAGATTTCGCATAGGTTGCCTGCCCGAGGGCAAGTTATTCCTACTCCCGAGCCCGGCGAGAGCGTTGTGTTCGTGCCTCACCTCCGTCGGGATTTAGGCTTCCCGATGGATCCCTTCGTGTGGGGGCTCATGTTTTACTATGGGCTGGAATTCCATGACTTGGCTCCGGAGTCCATCCTCCACATCTCATCATTCATTGTCGTTTGTGAAGCCTGTTGGAAATATGCCCTAGAGGCAATAATAAAAGGGTTATTATTATATTTCTTTGTTCATGATAATTGTCTTTTATTCATGCAATAACTGTATTATCCGGAAATCGTAATACACGTGTGAATACACAGACCATAACATGTCCCTAGTGAGCCTCTAGTTGACTAGCTCATTGGTCAATAGATAGTCATGGTTTCCTGACTATGGACATTAGATGTCATTGACAACGGGATCACATCATTAGGAGAATGATGTGATGGACAAGACCCAATCCTAAGCATAGCATAAGATCGTGCAGTTCGTTTTGCTAGAGCTTTTTCAATGTCAATTATCTCTTCCTTAGACCATGAGATCGTGTAACTCCCGGATACCGTAAGAGTGCTTTGGGTGTACCAAACGTCACAACGTAACTGGGTGACTATAAAGGTGCACTACAGGTATCTCCAAAAGTGTCTGTTGGGTTGACACGGATCGAGACTGGGATTTGTCACTCCGTATGACGGAGAGGTATCTCTGGGCCCACTCGGTAATGCATCATCATAATGAGCTCAAAGTGACCAAGTGTTTGGTCACGGGATCATGCATTATGGCACGAGTAAAGTGACTTGCCGGTAACGAGACTGAACGAGGTATTGGGATACCGACGATCGAGTCTCGGGCATGTAACATACCGATTGACAAAGGGAATTGTATACGGGGTTGTTCGAATCTTCGACATCGTGGTTCATCCGATGAGATCATCGAGGAGCATGTGGGAGCCAACATGGGTATCCAGATCCCGCTGTTGGTTATTGCCCGAGAGCCGTCTCGGTCATGTCTACGTGTCTCCCGAACCCGTAGGGTCTACACACTTAAGGTTCGGTGACGCTAGGGTTGTATGAATATGAGTATGCAGCATACCGAATGTTGTTCGGACTCCCGGATGAGATCTTGGACGTCACGAGGAGTTCCGGAATGGTCCGAAGGTGAAGAACTATATATAGGAAGTGATATTTCGGCCATCGGGAAAGTTTCGGGGTCGCCCGGTATTGTACCGGGACCACCGAAAGGGTCCCGGGGGTCCACCGGGTGGGGCCACCCATCCCGGAGGGCCCCAAGGGATGAAGTGGGGAGGGTAACCAGCCCATAGTGGGCTGGTGCGCCCCCCTTGGCCCACCCCCTGCGCCTAGGGTTGAAACCCTAGGGTGGGGGGGGGGCGCCCCACTTGCCTTGGAGGGTACTCCACCCCCCTTGGCCGCCGCCCCCCTTGGGAGATTGGATCTCCCAGGGCCGGCGCCCCCCCTGGGGGCCTATATAAAGGGAGGGGGGAGGGGGCAGCCACACCCTGAAGTTCTGGCGCCTCCCTCCCCCTGCTACACCTCTTCCTCCTCCGTCACGTGCTTGGCGAAGCCCTGCCGGAGTGCTGCTGTTCCACCACCACCACGCCGTTGTGCTGCTGCTGGAGCCATCATCATCAACCTCTCCTTCCCCCTTGCTAGATCAAGAAGGAGGAGACGTCATCCGCTCCGTACTTGTGTTGAACGGGGAGGTGCCATCCGTTCAGCGCTAGGATCTCCGGTGATAGGATCACGACGAGAACGACTACTTCAACCCTGTTCTTTTGAACGCTTCCGCTCGCGATCTACAAAGTGGTATGTAGATGCACTCCCATGACTCGTTGCTTAGATGAACTCATAGATGGATCTTGGTGAAACCGTAGGAAAAATTTTAATTTTCTGCAATGTTCCCCAACAGTGGCATCATGAGCTAGGTCTATGCGTAGTTCTCTATTGCACGAGTAGGAACACAATTTTGTTGTGGGCGTAGATCTTGTCAACTTGCTTGCCGCTACTAGTCTTATCTTGCTTCGGCGGTATTGTGGGATGAAGCGGCCTGGACCAACCTTACACGTACGCTTACATGAGACCGGTTCCACCGACTGACATGCAGTAGTTGCATAAGGTGGCTGGCGGGTGTCTGTCTCTCCCACTTTAGTTGGAGCGGATTCGATGAAAAGGGTCCTTGTGAAGGGTAAATAGAAGTTGACAAAATCACGTTGTGGTTATTCGTAGGTAAGAAAACATTCTTGCTAGAACCCAATTGCAGCCACGTAAAAGATGCAACAACAATTACAGGACGTCTAACTTGTTTTTGCAGCAATTGTCATGTGATGTGATATGGCCAGAAGTTGTGATGAATGATGAATGATATATTGTGATGTATGAGATCATGTTCTTGTAATAGGAATCACGACTTGCATGTCGATGAGTATGACAACCGGCAGGAGCCATAGGAGTTGTCTTTATTTTTTGTATGACCTGCGTGTCATTGAAGAACGCCATGTAAATTACTTTACTTTATTGCTAAACGCGTTAGCCATAGAAGTAGAAGTAGTCGTTGGCGTGACAACTTCATGAAGACACAATGATGGAGATCATGATGATGGAGATCATGGTGTCATGCCGGTGACGAAGATGATCATGGAGCCCCGAAGATGGAGATCGAAGGAGCTATATGATATTGGCCATATCATGTCACTACTATATAATTGCATGTGATGTTTATTATGTTTTATGCATCTTGTTTACTTAGAACGGCGGTAGTAAATAAGATGATCCCTTATAATAATTTCAAGAAAGTGTCCCCCCTAACTATGCACCGTTGCTAAAGTTCGTCGTTTCGAAGCACCACGTGATGATCGGGTGTGATAGATCCTTACGTTGACATACAACGGGTGTAAGACAGATTTACACATGCAGAACACTTAGTGTTAACTTGACGAGCCTAGCATGTACAGACATGGCCTCGGAACACAGAGACCGAAAGGTCGAACACGAGTCGAATGGAAGATACGATCAACATGGAGATGTTCACCGACGATGACTAGTCCGTCTCACGTGATGATCGGACACGGCCTAGTCGACTCGAATCGTGTAACACTTAGATGACTAGAGGGATGTCTAATCTGAGTGGGAGTTCATTATAATAATTTGATAAGATGAACTTAGTCTAAAACCTTTGCAAATATGTCTTGTAGATCAAATGGCCGCCGCTCATGTCAACATGAACTTCAACGCGTTCCTAGAGAAAACCAAGCTGAAAGATGATGGCAGCAACTATACGGACTGGGTCCGGAACCTGAGGATCATCCTCATAGATGCCAGGAAACAATATGTCCTAGAAGGACCGCTAGGTGATGCACCCGTCCCAGAGAACCAAGACATTATGAATGCTTGGCAGTCTCGCGCTGATGATTACTCCCTCGTTCAGTGCGGCATGCTTTACAGCTTAGAACCGGGGCTCCAAAAGCGTTTTGAGCAACACGAAGCATATGAGATGTTCGAGGAGCTGAAACTAGTTTTCCAAGCTCATGCCCGGGTCGAGAGATATGAAGTCTCCGACAAGTTCTATAGTTGTAAGATGGAGGAAAATAGTTCTGTCAGTGAGCATATACTCAAAATGTCTGGGTTGCACAACCGCCTGTCCCAGCTGGACATTAACCTCCCGGATGAGGCGGTCATTGACAGAATCCTTCAGTCGCTCCCACCAAGCTACAAGAGCTTTGTGATGAACTACAATATGCAGGGGATGGTGAAGACCATTCCTGAAGTATTTTCAATGCTAAAGTCAGCAGAGGTTGAAATCAAGAAAGAACATCAAGTGTTGATGGTTAATAAGACCACTAAGTTCAAGAAGGGCAAGGGTAAGAAGAACTTCAAGAAGGACGGCAAAGATGTTGCCGCGCCCGGTAAGCCAGTTGCCGGGAAGAAGTCAAAGAATGGACCCAAGCCTGAAACTGAGTGCTTTTATTGCAAGGGGAAGGGTCACTGGAAGCGGAACTGCCCCAAATACTTAGCAGACAAGAAGGCCGGCAACACTAAAGGTATATTTGATATACATGTAATTGATGTGTACCTTACCAGTACTCGTAGTAACTCCTGGGTATTTGATACCGGTGCCGTGGCTCACATTTGTAACTCACAGCAGGAGCTGCGGAATAAGCGGAGACTGGCGAAGGACGAGGTGATGATGCGCGTCGGGAATGGTTCCAAGGTCGATGTGATCGCCGTCGGCACGCTACCTCTACATTTACCTACGGGATTAGTTTTAAACCTCAATAATTGTTATGTAGTGCCAAGTTTCAGCATGAACATTGTATCTGGATCTCGTTTAATACGAGATGGCTACTCATTTAAATCCGAGAATAATGGTTGTTCTATTTATATGAGAGATATGTTTTATGGTCATGCCCCGATGGTCAATGGTTTATTCTTAATGAATCTCGAACATAATGTTACACATATTCATAGCGTGAATACCAAAAGATGTAAAGTTGATAACGATAATCCCACATACTTGTGGCACTGCCGCCTTGGTCACATTGGTGTCAAGCGCATGAAGAAGCTCCATGCTGATGGACTTTTAGAGTCTCTCGATTATGAATCATTTGACACGTGCGAACCATGCCTCATGGGCAAAATGACCAAGACCCCGTTCTCCGGAACAATGGAGCGAGCAACCAACTTGTTGGAAATCATACATACCAATGTGTGAGGTCCAATGAGCGTTGAGGCTCGCGGAGGATATCGTTATGTTCTCACTCTCACTGATGACTTGAGTAGATATGGGTCTGTCTACTTGATGAAACACAAGTCTGAGACCTTTGAAAAGTTCAAGGAATTTCAGAATGAAGTAGAGAATCAACGTGACCGAAAGATAAAATTCTTACGATCGGATCGTGGAGGAGAATATTTAAGTCACAAATTTGGTACACACTTAAGAAAATATGGAATCGTTTCACAACTCACGCCACCTGGAACACCTCAGCGTAACGGTGTGTCCGAACGTCGTAATCGCACTCTATTGGATATGGTGCGATCTATGATGTCTCTTACCGATGTACCTCTATCATTTTGGGGATACGCTCTAGAGATAGCTACATTCACTTTAAATAGGGCAACGTCTAAATCCGTTGAGACGACACCGTATGAATTATGGTTTGGGAAGAAACCTAAGCTGCCGTTTCTAAAAGTTTGGGGATGTGATGCTTATGTCAAGAAACTTCAACCTGAAAAGCTCGAACCCAAGTCGGAAAAATGCGTCTTCATAGGATACCCTAAAGAAACCATTGGGTATACCTTCTACTTAAGATCCGAGGGCAAGATCTTTGTTGCCAAGAACGGATCCTTTCTGGAAAAAGAGTTTCTCTCGAAAGAAGTAAGTGGGAGGAAAGCAGAACTCGATGAAGTACTACCTCTTGAACGGGATAGTAGTGCAGCTCAGGAAAATGTTCATGTGATGCCTACACCAACTGAAGAGGAAATTAATGATGATGATCAAGGTACTTCGGATCAAGTTGCTACTGAACTTCGTAGGTCCACAAGGACACGTTCCGCACCAGAGTGGTATGGCAACCCTGTCCTGGAAATCATGTTGTTGGACAACGGTGAACCTTCGAACTATGAAGAAGCAATGGCGGGCCCAGATTCCAACAAATGGCTTGAAGCCATGAAATCCGAGATAGAATCCATGTATGAAAACAAAGTATGGACTTTGACAGACTTGCCCGATGAACGGTGAGCGATAGAAAACAAATGGATCTTTAAGAAGAAGACGGACGCGGATGGTAATATTACCGTCTATAAAGCTCGACTTGTCGCTAAGGGTTATCGACAAGTTCAAGGGATTGACTACGACGAGATATTCTCTCCCGTAGCAAAGCTTAAGTCCGTCTGAATCATGTTAGCAATTGCTGCATACTATGATTATGAGATATGGCAGATGGACGTCAAAACGGCATTCCTTAACGGGCATCTTAAGGAAGAACTGTATATGATGCAGCCGGAGGGTTTTGTCGATCCTAAGAATGCTAACAAAGTGTGCAAGCTCCAGCGATCCATTTATGGGCTGGTGCAAGCATCTCGGAGTTGGAACATTCGTTTTGATGAGATGATCAAAGTGTTTGGGTTTATGCAGACTTACGGAGAAGCCTGCGTTTACAAGAAAGTGAGTGGGAGCTCTGTAGCATTTCTCATATTATATGTAGATGACATACTTTTGATGGGAAATGATATAGAACTTTTGGACAGCATTAAGGCCTACTTGAATAAGTGTTTTTCAATGAAGGACCTTGGAGAAGCTGCTTATATATTAGGCATCAAGATCTATAGAGATAGATCAAGACGCCTCATAGGTCTTTCACAAAGCACATACCTTGATAAGATTTTGAAGAAGTTCAAAATGGATCGGTCCAAGAAGGGGTTCTTGCCTGTATTGCAAGGTGTGAGGTTGAGCTCGGCTCAATGCCCGACCACGGCAAAAGATAAAGAAGAGATGAGTGTCATCCCCTATGCTTCAGCCATAGGATCTATTATGTATGCCATGCTATGTACGAGACCTGATGTAAACCTTGCCGTAAGTTTGGTAGGAAGGTACCAAAGTAATCCCGGCAAGGAACACTGGACAGAGGTCAAGAATATCCTAAAGTACCTGAAAAGGATGAAGGACATGTTTCTCGTTTATGGAGGTGACGAAGAGCTCGTCGTAAAGGGTTACGTCGATGCTAGCTTCGTGTCAGGACCCCGACTCGATGTCACATCGATCTAGCCAGTAACACTTCATATCACTTTGCGGCCTCACGCACGGTGTTCCCACGGGTGTCGCCTTACCTTTGCCTGGGACCGTTTGCGCCTTTTGGCTCACGTATATGATAGTGTCGCTAGCATCCATATGATAAAGAGCCCGGGCTGACATGACTAGTCGTAAACCCAAAGTGGCACAGACTTACAGGGACAGGCATCCATGACCCAGCTTCGAACGTGTCGGTCATCAGCAAGTGGGTCCGGGCTGTAGCACTGGGCTAGCAGGACTCCGGTAAACCGGGCTGTAGCGGGCTAACAGGACTCCGGTACTCAAAGCGTGACATTTCCCCGAAGGGACAGACACAGGAACGAAGAAGGACACATGCCGGCCAGCCTAAGTGTTCCAGAGCAGTAGCAAGCTACCATGGCTCAGCGGTAACACTAGGAGACATTTCCCGGTAAGAGAGGCTACTAAAGATAAACAACTAGATAGTCAGATCCCACACATACCAAGCAGGACCCCGACTCGATGTCACATCGATCTAGCCGGTAACACTTCATATCACTTTGCGGCCTCACGCACGGTGTTCCCACGGGTGTCGCCTTACCTTTGCCCGGGACCGTTTGCGCCTTTTGGCTCACGTATATGATAGTGTCGCTAGCATCCATATGATAAAGAGCCCGGGCTGACATGACTAGTCGTAAACCCAAAGTGGCACAGACTTACAGGGACAGGCATCCATGACCCAGCTTCGAACGTGTCGGTCATCAGCAAGTGGGTCCGGGCTGTAGCACTGGGCTAGCAGGACTCCGGTAAACCTGGCTGTAGCGGGCTAACAGGACTCCGGTACTCAAAGCGTGACATTTCCCCGAAGGGACAGACACAGGAACGAAGAAGGACACATGCCGGCCAGCCTAAGTGTTCCAGAGCAGTAGCAAGCTACCATGGCTCAGCGGTAACACTAGGAGACATTTCCCGGTAAGAGAGGCTACTAAAGATAAACAACTAGATAGTCAGATCCCACACATACCAAGCATTTCAATCACACACACAGTATGCCCGATATGTGCAAATACAACGAAGCATCACAACATGACTCTACGACACAAGTACTTTATTCATTAGGCTCCGAGGAGCGAGATATTACAAACATGGGTCTCATGACCCAACACTCAGAGCATACAAGTCAAAGCACAAACGGAAGCTATCATGTCTGAGTACAGACAACTATAAATGAAAAAGGCTGAGAAGCCTGACTATCTATCAGATCCTGCCGAGGGCACAAGATCGTAGCTGAGGTATCAAGCTAAACGTCGAAGTCCACGTGAAACTACTAGCGAGACCGAAGTCTCTCTGCAAAAACATAAAATAGGCAAACGTGAGTACAAATGTACCCAGCAAGACTTACATCAGAACTATCTACATATGCATCATTATCAACAAAGGGGATGGTAGGGTTTGACTGCAGCAAGCCAGCTTTGACTCGGTGGCTATCCTAAACTACGTCTGCAAGCGACTCTTTTGAGGTGGCGCACACGAGTCCACATATTCACCATATCAATACACCACTATGGATCCGCTCCCGTCTCCCTACGAGAACGCCATCCATAGCACTCACGCTTATCTTGCGCATTTTAAAGTATCCACTTTCACTTGTCTATGAACTGATATAAGTAATCCAGAAGTCCTTTTCCGTGGACACGGCTATTCGAATAGATGATGATAACCCTGCAGGGGTGTACTTCTTCATACATGTTTCCACCACTTAGCGTCTGCACACGACATGTGCTCGGCAGACTTCAAGCGAAAGCCGACGTGGGTGTAGACCACGACCTACCTAAACACTCAAGTCTCTAGTCCAGGTTTATCGCCTATTCGGGTTCCATCCATGAGGAGATCCGGCCGGAGTTTCGCTCACAGCCCCAAACGATGTGAACAGGGTTCCGTGACACCAAACAGGCGCCCGGTATACCCGGCCACGTGCCTACCGCATCACAGCCCACCCCTACGGTCAGCGCTGTCCACGGCCTCCAGCATACTACAAACACCAGAAACTACTTGCAACTCCTGGACAGAGGACAAGGGTGAATAAGAAGTCGAGCGGGGTCATATTTCAGGGCCCAATGTATGGTAGTAGCTGAATCATGGATCACAAACACAGAACTCAGTTCCTGAGGACGGCTACAATGAGACAACCCACCATGTACTCCTACATGGCCTCTCACCGCTACCTTTACCAAATCGTGTTCACACACTTAGCTCACACACAGTAGGACATGTTCACACACCTCTGATTCATCCCCGATGAATCAGACCTGACTCGACTCTAAGCAATAGCAGGCATGACAAACAAGCATGAATGAGTAGGCAC
Organism: Triticum aestivum; assembly: GCF_018294505.1. Lineage (NCBI taxonomy): Eukaryota > Viridiplantae > Streptophyta > Magnoliopsida > Poales > Poaceae > Triticum > Triticum aestivum. Next base: position 268,771,877 of record NC_057804.1, on the reverse strand, counting down.
AACAGGGCTCAAACAACTCCTACTCATGCTAGTGGGTTTCATCTATTTACTGTGGCAATGACAGGTCATGCAGAGGATAAAGGGGTTCAACTACCGCAGCATGTAACAGATGATTCGGTGTTGTCCTAATGCAGTAAAAAGAGAGCAGGAGCGAGAGAGTGGGATTTTATCGGAATGAACAAGGGGGTTTTGCTTGCCTGGCACTTCTGAAGATAACATTGAGTCTTCGTCAGTGTCAACGATCGCATCATCGGTGTCACGTCTATCGAGAGGGGACAATTACCGGCAAATACAGAAAAGACACGATCAATGCAATGCACAATATGATGCATGCTATGACATGGCAATATGAATGTGTTTTGGGCTAATGCACCTAAAACCAGATTAAATGAAGTTGGTTTGAATCCAAAATTCAAATTCAAACTCCATATGGGGTTATTTAAATGTCATTCACTTCATTTGTCCTAAACAGTAGTGATAAGTTGTTCTAACATGCATGAAAATGGTACAGATGGATTCCTTGAATTTTTCTGATAATTTTTCATATATAATTTATTTAATTTGGAGTTACGGTTAATTTTCTATGATTTTTAGAAGTTTTAGGCATTTTCTGGAATTTCCTGAATATTTAGAATTAAAATAATTCCAGAAAATGAATTATGGCGTCAGCATGACCTCATGCTGACCTCAGCAGGTCAACGGGCGGTCCAGGTCAAACCTGACGTGTGGGGTCCACACGTCAGTGACACAGGGGCTAATCCCGCGTTGACCCGGGCTTTGACCCACTACGGGGCCCACTGTCAGTGGCTGTGGGGGGGTGTTTAGAGCGTCATTAGTGCTAATTAGGCGTGCCACGTCGGCAGTCGCCGGAGTGTCGCCGGCGACGACCACGGCCGACAGCGGAGGTGCGCCGTGCGCTCGCTACGGAGCACCATTTGACGTGCGGTTTGCTCCTACGGGTTCCTGGGAGGAAGGCGCATCTAAAGAGGTAAGTGACAGCAGCTGGGGTGGCCGGAGCTGCCGGCGGCGAGCTCCTTTGCGGCTGCCGGAGTTCGGGCAATCTCGGGGTCGGGGTTAGGAAGCACGGCAGGAGGAGCTGGGGCGTGCTACGGACTCCTGAGATCACGATGAGCACGTCAGTGGGCTCGGATACGAGCTGGGGTGGAAGAATGGACTGACTCAGATCAGAATGTCATAAGGTATAAGGAGTAAAAAAAGAGCCTTACGTTCCAACCCACAAACAATTCCCCTACATATAACTAAAGAATTTCTAGACTCAACATCGACCAGTTTGGCTTGGAGAACCTACAGGCAGTCCGGCTCTGATGCCAACGCTGTCAGGACCCCGACTCGATGTCACATCGATCTAGCTGGTAACACCTCATATCACTTTGCGGCCTCACGCACGGTATCCCCACGGGTGTCGTCTTACCTTTTCCCGGGACCGTTTGCGCCTTTTGGCTCACGTATATGATAGTGTCGCTAGCATCCATATGATAAAGAGCCCGGGCTGACATGACTAGTCGTAAACCCAAAGTGGCACAGACTTACAGGGACAGGCATCCATGACCCAGCTTCGAACGTGTCGGTCATCAGCAAGTGGGACCGGGCTGTAGCACTGGGCTAGCAGGACTCCGGTAAACCGGGCTGTAGCGGGCTAACAGGACTCCGGTACTCAAAGCGTGACATTTCCCCGAAGGGACAGACACAGGAACGAAGAAGGACACATGCCGGCCAGCCTAAGTGTTCCAGAGCAGTAGCAAGCTACCATGGCTCAGCGGTAACACTAGGAGACATTTCCCGGTAAGAGAGGCTACTAAAGATAAACAACTAGATAGTCAGATCCCACACATACCAAGCATTTCAATCACACACACAGTATGCCCGATATGTGCAAATACAACGAAGCATCACAACATGACTCTACGACACAAGTACTTTATTCATTAGGCTCCGAGGAGCGAGATATTACAAACATGGGTCTCATGACCCAACACTCAGAGCATACAAGTCAAAGCACAAACGGAAGCTATCATGTCTGAGTAC
>NC_057804.1:268769298-268769770 GCF_018294505.1 Triticum aestivum | reverse complement strand
GACAACTATAAATGAAAAAGGCTGAGAAGCCTGACTATCTATCAGATCCTGCCGAGGGCACAAGATCGTAGCTGAGGTATCAAGCTAAACGTCGAAGTCCACGTGAATCTACTAGCGAGACCGAAGTCTCTCTGCAAAAACATAAAATAGGCAAACGTGAGTACAAATGTACCCAGCAAGACTTACATCAGACCTATCTACATATGCATCGTTATCAACAAAAGGGTGGTGGGGTTTAACTGCAGCAAGCCAGCTTTGACTCGGTGGCTATCCTGAACTACGACTGCGAGTAACTTTTTTGAGGTGGCGCACACGAGTCCACATATTCACCATATCAATACACCACTATGGATCTGCTCACGTCTCCCTACGAGAACGCCATCCATAGCACTCACGCTTATCTTGCGTATTTTAGAGTATCCACTTTCACTTGTCTATGAACTGATATAAGCAACCCAGAAGTCCTTTTCCG
>NC_057804.1:268758267-268766558 GCF_018294505.1 Triticum aestivum | reverse complement strand
CTCGGCCGCGTGCGCCGAGTGCCTCCTCTGCCTACTGGCGCGAGGAGGAAGGCGACAGGGGAGGGAGGCGGCGGTGGGCTGGGCCAGCGGGAGGAGCTGGCCAGCTGGGCCGGCTACAGGTAAGTGGCCCAGGTGGCCTTCTCTCTTTTATTTTTTTCTGTTCTGTTTTATTTTCTTTTTATTTAATTTCTTTGCCACTGTTTTCAATTCCAAAATAATTTCAAACAGTGCCAAAACATTCTGAAATATTTTATGTTACCTCTCTGGACTATTCCAAGAGTACATAAAACATTTCAAAGCATTTGAAAATATATTCATTATATATTATGAATATATCCCCAAATTCAAATAGATTATTGATTTAAATTCAGAGACCAAATAATTCCTTAAAAATATTCCAGAATTTTGGTTTGATATATAACTCTTGCCAAAATTCACAAAACTATTTTTAGGGCATTTTGGATTCACAGAATGCAATTTAAAGGGTGCTTGCCCTTCTTTTAACTAGGGTTTTGAGGCTTCTGAATTCCTCAGTTCAAATTTCATTTGAATTTAAACATGATGCAGACATGAAGCTAGGCTAGAGCAATGCCAGAAGCTAGGGATGTGACAACTCACCCCCACTAAACAAGAATCTCGTCTCGAGATTCAAGCGTAGGGTAAGGTGAAAGGGGAACGCAAACTAGTATAATCTTCACGATCCAGGGTGCACTTCAATTGAACGTTGATTCGATCACCATCGTTGTCTTGAAGTCTTGCTCCGAGAAATCCTGTCAACATGACATGGAGGGAAGGAGACTCTAGAAGGGTCGATCTTCTCAAGATCGAACAACTCACGGAATGAGACACAACAATATCTCTCGAGCTGAGAGACGAAGCACACCTCTAGAGAAATGGAGTGGAACAGATGACGAAGGTTCACTAGGTAGACAACGATTCCACACCTAAGAAGGTGGTGAACGGTTGTCAACGTAGCGAGGAGTTGAGTTGCCATGATACCATAGCGAGACACCTCCGGAAGCGTGACTCGTAGATATCTCCCCTTAAGTGGCAAAAAGAATTACTTTTGATTCAAGATCATTGAACTCTTTATACCAACTTAAGGCAAATCATAATCGATCATTTAGAGAGGTTCGGTAGAATGGCATACTCAAACTTGGATGATGTGGATTACCTTGTTGAAGACAACGCAATGGATGAATTTACTTATCACCGGAAATGGAAGGGACATTGGTGGTGCAAGCTGGGAACAAAATGCAAATGCTGGGAACGAATCTGGTAACTGGGGAAGAACCCAACAATAGAGAGTGAATTCACTGTTGGAGTGGTTATAGCATAACCGAGGAAATCTGGGGCAATCCCAGCTAGTGCCGATGATAACACGTAGCGCTTGTGCGTGCTCTCAAGAACTTGAGCATTTCCACAATCATCAAGGTTTTATGAACAACCGCGTCAAGGGTGCTGACAACACAACTTACTACCATGATGAATGGTGATGGAGGATGCAGATGCAAAGGAAGATAACACCTTCTCAGATTTCACCCTTGACGAGGCCAAGGAAATAAAATCTGGAGGATCGACCGAGAGACATTTAGCACTCCGCTTCTAATGTTCTCCTTGATGTGCTAGTGTAACCCATTCATGGATATGGTTTGATATCTAGAACATCAAGTAAAGGTCGGACTTCGGGAACACAAAGATCCATAGGGGCAACTAGGGAGGTAAATCCTACGAAATCCTTATGGGGAGGTGGCCAACTTCCTCAATCAAGATACTACAATAATAGGTCTACCGGATGGGTGTGTTGGCCACGACATCCACTTTATCGGTTATCGCGAGACCAATATTATAGTTCTTGGGAAATGTTCCAAACCATCATATCTGCCTGAGATTCAGATCTGGTTGGTGTCAGGATATTCCAGACTCATCGAGTCTAGGAAGAAAAACGAAAGTTTGCAACACAAATCGACGAGATGACGTTGCAAGATTCTCGGAAGATGAACTACGATAGCAAGCTCCAAAACATGAGCTGGTTCTGCTACAAACATGTGAACACGTTGTCCCAGACAAGCATGACCACGTGGTAGTCTTACAATAAAACACTACCGAGTTCTGGTTGGGAACCATCACCGTGGATAACGAAGTCCTTGCATAAGTCACATGATTAGCTCTTATGAAGGAACTTCTTCCCCTTGAACAAATCAATCAGTGGCTTGGTGTGCTCGGGACACATATGGAATGAAGGTTGCAAGTCTCCAAACCACAGAATACTTCGCACGTGTGCATGACTAATTTGGAATGATTCCAGGAAAACAAAACAATCTTCCTCAAATTCATGGCGGCAACTTGCATCATATGCACATGAATTAGGGAAAATCGCTACTTTCATTCAAACATATGCTTCATGAACGAAACACGAAGAAATGCTTACACAAGTTTCCAACACTAGGTTGATGTTCAACATGATTCATGGGGGGAGACAAAATGCTACTGATGGGCTCAACAGCAACTCATCGGAATTTCCATATCACTGAACTTCCACCATCATGTGAACACGGTGATAGTATTGGTCAGACCAAAGATGTAATGGTGTATGCTCGAGGGATCAACCACGAGTAGGACAACATTACGAGCATCGTTGGTACTGATTTGATTTGACGATAGCCCACACTCAAATCAAGGGATTGATAAGACAATAGGTCCAGCAACTGATCACAGGGACCAGTCGATGAAGATATCATCTTTCTTCAACACACACTACACAAGAATATCCCTTTGGAACGAACTAAGTCAGACAAGTTTTTATCTTCCAACTCTCCAAGTTGTTGTCCAGCTTAACCAACTAGCTCAGGGATATCTAACACCGATTCTTGGAAAGAAGGTGGTTCATAAGAAACCAACTTGATCACGAACTCAACATAGCGGTCAGGTGACAACCCGGTAACACCTCCAAGAAGATATTTGGAAAGTCATGAACCACCGTTATGTTACTAAGCTCGAGAACAATCTTGCTTTTGAGGGCAAGACGATATGATCAAATGAGTGAGGACTTGACAAGATCCTAACTCATCAGTCGAAGGGTGCACCGAAATAAGGACTAGGTAGCACGATCAGTCTTAGAAGGATGATTCGAAAACCAACATACTAAGAATGAAATTATTATCCTTTAACTACCAAGCAACAGAGTTGCTAGCAGTATTGATTTCACACATCACAATTCATTTGTCGGTATTCCGGTTGCATCAACACGAAGACCGAGGAATGACTAATGCCGGCAAGAAGTATCACTGTACCAGGAGTTCATAGGATGGGGTGCAATTCCTATAATAATCTCGATATAAAATATGTAATACTCCAAGGTAGAGCAGAACCAAAAGCTGGATTGGCATTTGATCTGCGGAATACAACTACTTTGACCCAATCCTAGATATGGATGAGGTACTGGAGTTTGTTTCTCCTAGTCATTCTGCGATAGAATGGCTTGACGGACCACAAGAGTAATAGGCATCGATAAACGAACGCACGCATACTCTTGGCTATCAATTGATAGACGAGGGTCAGAATGCAACTAAAGAGAGACAACTCAAGGAACATATGATTTTCTGAGTTGTGGATGCATAGATTAGTTTGTCGAACCAAGTTCAACATATTTCTTCCGGATAACCCATGCAGAAAGGTAAAACTGGCAGAGTCACGATTTATGAATGGAGAACTCCTCAAGAGTACTCTAATTATGATCTTTTGATCCAATAAACATCTGCCATAAGCGGTTCATAGTATTTGGAAGAAGGAAATACCACGGACCTCGAGGACTATCGCAAAGGTTACTAATATCCTGAAGGAACTAGCAAACACTATCAACATGAGGTAAGTAGAGTGAATCTCGGGTTCAAAACCCAAGGAGTAGAATACCTACTACTGAGTGGCATCACGGGATGCTTTCGAGAATAAAAGCCAGAATCATCACACTGGGACACAAAACAAGGCTAGACTACTAGATGATCCCCTGAGACACCTAGGGTCATAGTAATAACTCTAACATAAAGGTTGAGGCCGTAGAGTACCTCAACTCAACAATTTGTGTGATTAATCTGACCAAAGGCACATCGGAAACAGGAGGAAGGGATTTGCAAATGCATCAGACTGTTTGGAAACCTGGGATGACTCGGACAGCATAACGGCTGTAAATGCTCAGAAAAGATTTGAGACATTCACAAAAATGGTGGCATAACCACTCAGAAGCACAATATCAAGGTTTCGAGATCAACAGTTAACATACGGAAGTAGTAGGAGCTGAACTGAGGCTTGAATCAACAATCTTATAAGTCTACGGATTAGTAACACGTGATCCTGATAGAAAGAAGAGATATCCTAATTCTTAATCCCCGTAGAAGATAAGATGATGACTCAGATCAGAAGGGCATAAGGTATAAGGAGTAAAAAGAGCCTTACGTTCCATCCCACAATCAATTCCCTTACATAACTAAAGAATTTCTAGACTCAACTTCGACCAGTTTGGCTTGGTAATCCTACAGGCAGTCGAGCTCTGATACCAACGCTGTCAGGACCCCGACTCGATGTCACATCGATCTAGCCAGTAACACTTCATATCACTTTGCGGCCTCACGCACGGTGTTCCCACGGGTGTCGCCTTACCTTTGCCCGGGACCGTTTGCGCCTTTTGGCTCACGTATATGATAGTGTCGCTAGCATCCATATGATAAAGAGCCCGGGCTGACATGACTAGTCGTAAACCCAAAGTGGCACAGACTTACAGGGACAGGCATCCATGACCCAGCTTCGAACGTGTCGGTCATCAGCAAGTGGGTCCGGGCTGTAGCACTGGGCTAGCAGGACTCCGGTAAACCGGGCTGTAGCGGGCTAACAGGACTCCGGTACTCAAAGCGTGACATTTCCCCGAAGGGACAGACACAGGAACGAAGAAGGACACATGCCGGCCAGCCTAAGTGTTCCAGAGCAGTAGCAAGCTACCATGGCTCAGCGGTAACACTAGGAGACATTTCCCGGTAAGAGAGGCTACTAAAGATAAACAACTAGATAGTCAGATCCCACACATACCAAGCAGGACCCCGACTCGATGTCACATCGATCTAGCCGGTAACACTTCATATCACTTTGCGGCCTCACGCACGGTGTTCCCACGGGTGTCGCCTTACCTTTGCCCGGGACCGTTTGCGCCTTTTGGCTCACGTATATGATAGTGTCGCTAGCATCCATATGATAAAGAGCCCGGGCTGACATGACTAGTCGTAAACCCAAAGTGGCACAGACTTACAGGGACAGGCATCCATGACCCAGCTTCGAACGTGTCGGTCATCAGCAAGTGGGTCCGGGCTGTAGCACTGGGCTAGCAGGACTCCGGTAAACCTGGCTGTAGCGGGCTAACAGGACTCCGGTACTCAAAGCGTGACATTTCCCCGAAGGGACAGACACAGGAACGAAGAAGGACACATGCCGGCCAGCCTAAGTGTTCCAGAGCAGTAGCAAGCTACCATGGCTCAGCGGTAACACTAGGAGACATTTCCCGGTAAGAGAGGCTACTAAAGATAAACAACTAGATAGTCAGATCCCACACATACCAAGCATTTCAATCACACACACAGTATGCCCGATATGTGCAAATACAACGAAGCATCACAACATGACTCTACGACACAAGTACTTTATTCATTAGGCTCCGAGGAGCGAGATATTACAAACATGGGTCTCATGACCCAACACTCAGAGCATACAAGTCAAAGCACAAACGGAAGCTATCATGTCTGAGTACAGACAACTATAAATGAAAAAGGCTGAGAAGCCTGACTATCTATCAGATCCTGCCGAGGGCACAAGATCGTAGCTGAGGTATCAAGCTAAACGTCGAAGTCCACGTGAATCTACTAGCGAGACCGAAGTCTCTCTGCAAAAACATAAAATAGGCAAACGTGAGTACAAATGTACCCAGCAAGACTTACATCAGACCTATCTACATATGCATCGTTATCAACAAAAGGGTGGTGGGGTTTAACTGCAGCAAGCCAGCTTTGACTCGGTGGCTATCCTGAACTACGACTGCGAGTAACTTTTTTGAGGTGGCGCACACGAGTCCACATATTCACCATATCAATACACCACTATGGATCTGCTCACGTCTCCCTACGAGAACGCCATCCATAGCACTCACGCTTATCTTGCGTATTTTAGAGTATCCACTTTCACTTGTCTATGAACTGATATAAGCAACCCAGAAGTCCTTTTCCGCGGACACGGCTATTCGAATAGATTAGGTTACCCCTGCAGGGGTGTACTTCTTCACACACGCTCTCACCACTTACCGCCATTTACACGACATGTACTCGGCAACCTTCAAGCGGAAGCCCAACGTGGGTGTCGGCCACGGCCTGCCTAAACACTCAAGTCTCTAGTCCAGGTTTATCGCCTATTCGGGTTCCATCCATGAGGAGATCCGGCCGGAGTTTCGCTCACAGCCCCAAACGATGTGTACAGGGTTCCGTGACACCAAACGGGTGCCCGATTTACCCGGCCACGTGCCTACCGCATCACAGCCCACCCCTACGGTCAGCGCTGTCCACGGCCTCCAGCATGCTACAAACACCAGAAACTACTTGCAACTCCTGGACAGAGGACAAGGGTGATCAAGAAGCCGAGAGGGTCCATTGGTTTCGGGCCCAATGCGTGGTAGTAGCTGAATCATGGATCACAAACACAGAACTCAGTTCCTGAGGACGGCTGCAATGAGACAACCCACCATGTACTCCTACATGGCCTCTCACCGCTACCTTTACCAAATCGTGTTCACACACTTAGCTCTCACACAGTAGGTCATGTTCACACGCCTCTGATTCATCCCCGATGAATCAGACCTGACTCAACTCTAAGCAGTAGCAGGCATGACAAACAAGCATGAATGAGTAGGCACATCAGGGCTCAAACAACTCCTACTCATGCTAGTGGGTTTCATCTAATTACTGTGGCAATGACAGGTCATGCAGAGGATAAAGGGGTTCAGCTACCGCAGCAAGTAACAAATATGTCGTTGTTGTCCTAATGTAGTAAAAGAGAGCAGGAGCGAGAGAGTAGGATTGTATCGGAATGGACAAGGGGGTTTTGCTTGCCTGGCACTTCTGAAGATAGCATTGAGTCTTCATCAGTGTCAACGATCACATCATCGGTATCACGTCTATCGAGAGGGGACAAATACCGGCAACACAGAAAGGAACACAATCAATGCAATGCACAATATGATGCATGATCATGACATGGCAAAATGAATGTGTTTTGGGCTAATGCAACTAGCAACAGATTAAATGAAGTTGGTTTGAATATAAAATTCAAATTCAAACTCCATATGTGGTTATTTAAATGTCACTCACTTCATTTGCCCTAAACAGTAGTGATAAGTTGTTCTAACATGCATGAAAATGGTACAGATGGATTCCTTGAATTTTTCTGATAATTTTTCATATATAAATCATTTAATTTGGAGTTACGGTTAATTTTCTATGATTTATTGAAGTTTTAGCTATTTTCTGGAATTCCAGAATTAAATTAAATCCAGAAAATACTTATTGCGTCAGCCCCACGTCACAGTGACGTCAGCAGGGTCAACTGGGCGCCTCCAGGTCAAACCTCACCAGTGGGGTCCACTGGTCAGTGACTGGGGGTGGATAGTGCCAATGACAGGTGGGGCCGGGTCAACAGACACGTCAGCAGGTCAATACTGACGTGTGGGGTCGGTCAATGTCCATGTCAGCGTGGTCAAAGCTGACGGGTGGGGCCCATGTGGTTAGTTAAACTAAACAGGAAAAATAAACTAAGATTAATTAGCAGGTGGGGCCCTCATGACAGTGAGAGAGGGGGGGTCAAACCCGGGTCAGCCGAGGCTAACACGCCGGCGGCTCGTCGCCGGTGAAGCCCGAGACGGCGGAGGGGGTCGGGATTTGCCCTCCGATGACCAAAAGAGCGGCGGAGGGGCTCTACGGGATGCCCAGACTCGCGCGCATCTAACAGGGCGGACGGGTGAAGCTAAGGTGGCCGGAGGCGACGGCAATCGTGACGACGGCGGCGGCCGGAGTTCGGGCACCTGCGGGTTTGGTGTTGTGGTGCTCGGGAGGAGGAGCTGGTGGGATCTGCGTGCTCCTGGGAGGGCACCGAGCGCGTTGACACACTCAGGCACGGGCTGTGGTGGCTGTGGCCACGGCCACGCCATGGCCGGCGGCGAGAAGCTCTCGGCCGCGGTGGGAGATGGGGCTAGGGGGCGAGAACGG